>NW_013670184.1:54335-57344 GCF_000517525.1 Limulus polyphemus
AAGTCAGCTTTGTACCAGGAGACAAGGTGTGGGTGTATAATCCTAGGAAGACCAAAGGGAAGTTTCCTAACTTGTAATCTCCATGGGGAAGCCCATATGACATAGTGGATCGTCTATAAGACGTGACTTTCCGAATAAAATGTGGTCGGCGAGGTAAGCCAAAAGTCACATGCCAACAGGCTTTGGCGTTATGATGGTCCAGGACATTTTAGTTGGAACAAAATGAGCAACAGAACAAATGATGCTGCTGAAGACGTGTCACCTGAAAAAACCACTACCCGGTTTAGAGAAGGGAAACAGTGAAGCTCTTGATGAAGTTGCTACCGCTGATGAGACTGTTACCGATAATAGGACATTTCCTGATGGAGCAGATGAACCCCAGGTGAAGCAGAAGCCAACTAGACACAGACCAGTACGGAAGAAGATACGTAAAACTAAGAGACTTTGTTGAATTTTTAAAATTGTATTTGTAAATTCTGTACATTTATTGTTAATTATATATTGATTTAATGTAAGTGGCTATTGTTCAGGAAGAACAATACTAAGGAAGGGACAGTCTTATGACAAAGGAAGTCAAGTGACGCTGCTGACGAATTGGCGCTGGTGGCGTGTGGGAGGAGTTTTTCAAATGATCATGAATTTCCTAGTTTGTTCCAGTCACCCTCTTTCTTAGTATATAAACCCGACAAATAAAGCGTGGATAGAATGGCATAGATATGCAGATAAATAGACGAGGTATAGATAGATTGAGGATAGAAATAATTGAGTCAAACGAGCAGTAGGCACCGTAAGTAAAGTGTGTGAATCGGTGTGAATTATAGCGTGTGTTTATAAAAGTTGTTACTGTCAGTTATATAGTTACCTAAAAAATTAACCAAAGTAGTATCTAGTCAATTTACTAAATGTGTCACTAACACTTACTGAGTTATCTAAAATTAACCAATGTAGTATTTCGACAGTCATTTAGTTAACTCAAAATTAACCCGTGTAGGTCTTAGTCTGTTTGTCTGTTACTGTCAGATAAATAGTTAGATAAAATCAACCAGTTATATGTTTTGGTGAAAACTAACTAGTGTAGGACATAGTCAACTATTTATTTATCTAAAAATCAACAAGAATATGATTTAGTAGGTTTGTCTTTTACTGTCAGTTATATAGTTACGTGAAAATCAACCACTATAGGATTGAGTTAGTTTGTTTCTTACTGTCACTATTTTAGTTAGCTAATAATTAACCAGTGTAGCATTTAGTCAGTTTGTCTGTTACTGTCAGTTATAATGAACTAAAATGGGTTCTAAAATAGGTGTTTGTTCTGATACAAACAGATGGGTACTAAAATAGTTTTTGGTCTGATACAAAAAGATAAGAACTAAATTAGGTGTTGGTCGGTTACAAACAGGTGGTTTCTAAAATAAATGTTTGTTCTGATACACACAGATGGATTCTAAATTAGGTGTTTGGTCAGTTACAAACGTGTGGGTTCAAAAATAAATGTTTGGTCTCATACACCCAAATGGGTTTTAAAATAGGTGTTTGGTCTGATACAAACAGAAGGGTACTAAAATAGGTGTTTGGTGTAAAAAAAACGGATAGGTTCAGAAGTAGGTGTTCGGTCTGATTTAAAAGAATTGAGTACTAAAATAGGGGTTTGGTCTGATAAAAACAGGTGGGATGTAAAATAAATGTTTGGTGTCATGCACACAGATGAGATTTAAAATACGTGTTTGGTTTCATACAAACAGGTGAGTAGTAGTACAGATGTTTGGTCTGTTACAAACAGATGAGAACTAACATAGGTGTTTGGTCTGATAGAAACAGATGGGTTCTAAAATTGGTGTTTGGTGTGATACAAATAAATAGTTTCTAAAATAGGTGTTTAGTCTGATACAAAAAATGAGTACTAAAATAGGGGTTTGGTCTGATACAAACAAATGAGTAATAGAATAGGTGGTTGTTCGGTTACAAAAAGGTGGGCTCAAAAATAAATGTTTGGTCTAATACACACAGATGGGTTTTAAAATAGGAGTTTGGTGTGATACAAACACATGGGTTCTAAAATAGGTGTTTGGTTTGATACAAACTGATGGGAACTAAAATAAATTTTTGGTGTGATAAAAACAGATTAGTTCTAAAATAGGTGTTTAGTCTGATACAAAAAGATGAGTACTAAAATAGGGATTTGGTCTGATACAAACAGATGAGTACTAAAATAGGTGGTTGTTCGGTTACAAACAAGTGGACTCAAATAAATGTTTCGTCTCATACACACAGATGAGTTTTGAAATAGGTGCTGGTCTGATACAAAAAGAAGAGTACTAAAATAAGTGTTTGCTGTAATACAAAAAAATAGTTTCTAAAATAGATGTTTAGTCTGATACAAACTGATGAGTACTAAAATAGGGGTATGGTCTGATACAAACAAACCAGTACAAAAATAGGTGTTTAGTCTGATACAAACAGATGGTAACAAAAGAAGTGTTTCGTTTGATAGAAACAATGAATACTAAAATAGGTGTTTGGTCTGATAAAACAGATTGGTACTGAAATAGGTGTTTGGTCTGATACAAACAGATGGTAACAAAAGAGGTGTTTCGTTTGATAGAAACAATGAATACTAAAATAGGTGTTTGGTCTGATAAAACAGATTGGTACTGAAATAGGTGTTTGGTCTGATAAAAAGATGGGTACTAAATAGGTGTTTTGTCAAATAAAAAGGTGGGATCTAAAATAAATGTTTGGTGTTGTACACACAGATGGGTTCTAAAATAGGTGTTTAGTCTGATACAAACAGATGAGTACCAAAATAGGGGTTTGGTCTGATTCAAACAAACGGGTACTAAAATAGGTGGTAGTTCAGTTACAAAAAGGTGGGTTAAAAAAGTTTGGTCTCATACACACAGATGAATACTAAAATAGGTGGTAGTTCAGTTACAAAAAGGTGGGTTAAAAATGTTTGGTCTCATACACACAGATGAATACTAAAATAGGTGGTAGTTCAGTTACAAAAAG
>NW_013670184.1:58125-64187 GCF_000517525.1 Limulus polyphemus
ACTAAAATAGGTGTTTGGTCTGATACAAACAGATGGTAACAAAAGAGGTGTTTCGTTTGATAAAAACAATGAATACTAAAATAGGTGTTTGGTCTGATACAAACAGATGGTAACAAAAGAGGTGTTTCGTTTGATAAAAACAATGAATACTAAAATAGGTGTTTGGTCTGATACAAATAGATGGGTACAGAAATAGGTGTTTGGTCTAATAAAAACAGACGGGAACTAAAATAGGTGTTTGGTCAGTTAGAAACAAGTGGGTTCTAAAATAAATGTTTGGTGTTGTACACACATGTGAGTTCTAAAATAGGTGTTTAGTCTGATACAAAGAGATGAATACTAAAATAGGTGTTTAGTCTGATACAAAGAGATGAATACTAAAATATGTGGTTGTTCGGTTACAAACAAGTGGGTTCAAATAAATGTTTCATCTCATACACACAGATGAGTTTTAAAATAGGTGATGGTCTGATACAAACAGAAGAGTACTAAAAGAAGTGCTTGGTGTGATACAAATAAATGGTTTCTGAAATAGGTGTTTAGTCTGATACAGACAGATGAGTACTAAAATAAGCGTATGGTCTGATACAAACGGATAGGTTTTAAAATAGGTGTTTGGTCTGATAAAAAGAGGTAAGTACTAAAATAGGTGTTTGGTTGAATACAAACAGTTGAGTAGGAATATATGTATATGGTGTGATACAAAGAGATGAATACTAAAATAGGTGTTTGGTGCAACACAAAAAGGTGAGTACTAATATATATGTTTGGTCTGATAAAAACAGATGGGTACTTAAATAGGTGTTTGGTCAAATACAAACAAGTGGGTTCTAAAATAAATGATGGTGTTGTACACACAGATGGGTTCTAAAATAGGGGTTTGGTGTGATACAACAGATGAGTACTAAAATAGGTGTTTGGTCGGTTATATACAGGTGGGTTTAAAAATAAATGTCAGGTGTCATGCAAACAGATGGGTGTAACATACGTGTTTGGATTAATAGAAACAGATGAATACTAAAACAGGTGTTTGGTCTGATACAAACAGATGGGTACTGAAATAGGTTTTTGGTATGATACAAACAGATGAGTACTAAAAAAGGTGTTTGGTCGGTTACAAAAAAAGATGTACTGATATAGGTGTTTGGTGTGATAAAACAGATGGGTACTGAAATAGATGTTTAGTCTGATACAAACAGATGGGTTCCAAAATAGGTGTTTGGTCTGATACAAACAAGTGTGTTCTAAAATAAATGTTTGGTGTCATGCACACATATGAGTTTTAAAATACGTGTTTGGTTTAATACAAATAGATGATTACTAACATAGATATTTGGTTTAATACAAACAGATGAGTACTAAAATAGATATTTGGTTTGATACAATCAGATGGGTTCTAAAATAGGTGTTTGGTGTGATACAAATAAATGGTTTTTAAAATAGGTGTTTAGTCTGATAAAAAATGAGTACCAAATAGGGGTTTGGTCTGATACAAACAAATGAGTAATAAAATAGGTGGTTGCTCGGTTACAAACAGGTGAATTCAAAAATAATTGTGTGGTCTCATAACAAAGATGGGTTTTAAAATAGGTGTTTGGTGGGATACAAACGGATAGGTTCTAAAATAGGTGTTTGGTCTAATACCAAGAGGTAATTACTAATATAGGATTTTAGGTCTGATACAAACAGATGAGTACTAAAATAGGTGGTTGTTCGGTTACAAACAGGGGGTTCAGAAATAAATGTTTGGTATCATACACACAGATGGGTTTTAAAACTGGTGTTTGGTTTGATACAAACAGATGGGTTCTAAAATAAGTGTTTGGTTTGATACAAACGGATAGGTTCTAAAATAGGTGTTTGGTCTGATACAAATAGGTAAGTACTAAAATAGATGATTGGTTTGATACAAACAGATGAGTAGTAATATAAGTGTTTGGTCTGATACAATCAGATGAATACTGAAATAGGTGTTTGGTCCGATAAAAAAGATGAGTACTAATATAGATGTTTGGTCTCATACAATAAGTTCAGTACTAAAATAGGTGATTCGGCTGATACAAACAGATGAGTACTAATATGGGTGTTTCGTCTGATCAAAACAGAAGGGTACTAAAATATGTGTTTGGTCAATTACAAACAGGTGTGTTCTAAAATAATCGTTTGGTGTTGTACACACAGATTGGTTCTAAAATAGGTGTTTAGTCTGATACAAACAGATGAGTACTAATATAGGTGTTTGGTCTGATACAAACAGATGGGTCTGAAATAGGTTTTTGGTATGATACAAACAGATGAGTACTAAAATAGGAGTTTGGTCAGTTACAGTCACAGTGGGTTCTATAATAAATGTTTGGGGTTGTACATACAGATGGGTTTTAAAATACATGTTTCGTTTGATGAAAACAGATGAATACCAAAAATAGGTGTTTGGTCTGATACAAACAGATGAGTACTGAAATAATTTTTCGGTCTGATACAAACAGGTGGGTAATGAAAGAGGCGTTTGGTCTGATACAAACAGATGAGCAGTGAATATGGGTTTGGTTTGATACAACCAGAATGAGTACTAAAATAGGTGTTTGTTCGGTTACAAACAGGTGGGTTTAAAAATAAATGTTTGGTCTCATACACAAAGATGTGTTTTAAAATAGGTGTTTGGTCCGATACAAATAGGTGTTACTAAAATAGGTGTCTGGTTTGATACAAAGAGATGAGTAGTAATATAAGTGTTTGGTCTGATACAAACAGATGAATACTAAAATAGGAGTTTGATCAGTTACAAACAAGTGGGATCGAAAATAAGCGTTTTGATGTAATAGAAATAGATGAATACTAAAATAAGTGTTTGGTCCGATAAAAAAAGATGAGAACTAAAATAGGTGTTTGGTCTGATACAAACAGATGGGTACTGAAATAGATGTTTGGTCTGATACAAAGATTTTAGTACTAAAATAGGGATTTGGTCTGATACAAACAGGTCAGTTCTAAAATAAATGTTTGGTGTCATGCACACATACGAGTTTCAAAATACGTGTTTTGTTTCATACAAACAGAACAGTACTAATATAGAGGTTTGGTCTGATAAAAATAGATGGGTTCTAAAATAGGTATTTGGTCTGATACAAAGAGGTGGTAATAAAATAGGTGTTTCGTTTGATAAAAACAATGAATACTAAAATAGGTGTTTGGTCCGATACCAAAAGATGAGTACTAATATAGGTGTTTGGTCTAATACAAACAGATGAGAACTGAAATACGTGTTTGGTCTGATACAAACAGATGGGTACTGAAATAGATCTTTGGTCTGATACAAAGATTTTAGTACTAAAATAGGGATTTGGTCTGATACAAGCAGGTCAGTTCTAAAATAAATGTTTGGTGTCATGCACATATACGAGTTTTAAAATGCGTGTTTTGTTTCATACAAACAGAACAGTACTAATATAGAGGTTTGGTCTGATACAAACAGATGAGTACTAAAATAGGTGTTTGGTCTATAACAAACAGATGGGTACTGAAATAGGTGTTTGGTCTGACACAAACAGATGGGTACTGAAATAGGTGTTTGGTCTGACACAAACAGATGGGTTTTAAAATAGGTGTTTGGTCTGATACAAACAGATGAGTACTGAAATAGGGGTTTGGTTTGATACAAACAGGTGGGTTCAAAATAAATGTTTAGTCTCATACAACCAGATGGGTTTTAAAATAGGTGTTTTGTGTGATACAAACGAATAGGATCTAAAATAGGTGTTTGGTCTGATACAAAGAGTTAAATATTAAAATAGGTGTTTGGTGTGATGCAAACGGATAGGTTCTAAAATAGGTGTTTGGCGTGATACTACGATATAAGTACTAAAATAGGTGTTTGGTTTGATACAAATAGATGAGTAGTAATATAAGTGTTTGGTCTGATACAAACAGATGAATACTAAAATAGGTGTTTGGTCTGATACAAACGGATAGGTTCTAAAATAGGTGTTTGGTTGGTACAAAGAGATAAGTACTAAAATAGATGTTTGATTTGATACAAACAGAAGGGTACTAAAATAGGATTTTGGTCTGATATAAACAGATTGTAATATAATATGTGTTTCGTTTGATAAAAACAATGAATACTAAAATAGGTGTTTGGTCTGATAGAAAAATGTGAGTACTAAAATAGGGGTTAGGTCTGATACAAACAGGTGGGTTTTAAAATAAATGTTTGGTGTCATGCACACATATCAGTTTTAAAATACGTGTTTGGTTTCCTACAAACAGATGAGTACTAATATAGATGTTTGGTATGATACAAAAAGATGAGATCTAAAATAGGTGTTTGGTCAGTTACAAAAAAGTGGGTTCTAAAATAAATGTTTGGTGTTGTACACACAGATTGGTTTTAAAATACATGTTTCGTTTGATACAAACAGATGAGTACTAAAATAGATATATGGTCTGATACAAACAGATGGGTACTGAAATTGGTGTTTGGTTTAATACAAACAGTTAAGAACTAAAATTAATGTTTGGTCAATTACAAATAGGTGGGTTCAAAAATTAATGTTTGGTCTCAGACACACAGATGGATTTTAAAATAGGTGTTCTGTTTTATTATACAAAAGATAGACAGATAGTATACTGCCCTTTTCTGGAATGTTCTATTTTATTATACAAAAAATAGATAGATAGTATACTGCCCTCCTGGAATGTTCTATTTTATTATACAAAAAATAGATAGATAGTATACTGCCCTTTCCTGGATTGTTCTGTTTTATTATACAAAAGATAGACAGATAGTATACTGCCCTTTCCTGGAATGTTCTGTTTTATTGTTCAAAAAGATAGATACTGCCACTTCCTGGAATTTTCTGTTTATTATACAAAAAAGATATATAGATAGTATACTGCCCTTTCCTGGAATGTTCTGTTTTATTATTCAAAAAGATAGATACTACCCTTTCCTGGAATGTTCTGTTTTATTATTCAAAAAGATAGATACTACCCTTTCCTGGAATGTTCTGTTTTATTATACAAAAATAGATAGACAGTATTCTGCCATTTTTTGGAATGTTCTGTTTTATTATACAAAAAGATAGATACTGCTCTTTCCTGGAATGTTCTGTTTTATTACACAAAAGATAGATAGATAGTATACTGCCCTTTCCTGGATTGTTCTGTTTTATTATACAAAAGATAAACAGATGGTATACTGCCATTTTCTGGAATGTTCTATTTTATTATAGAAAAAATAGATAGATAGTATACTGCCCTTTCTTGGAATGTTCTGTTTTATTATTCAAAAAAGATAGATACTGCCATTTCCTGGAATGTTCTGTTTATTATACAAAAAAGATATATATATATATAGTATACTGCCCTTTCCTGGAATGTTCTGTTTTATTATACAAAAGAAAGATAGATAGTTAGAATATTCTTTTTTATAATCTAAAAACCAATAAAATTTATCCTTGTCGGATCTTAAATATGAATTTCCTTTCGTATTGGAAACTGTGGAAGGTAAGGGTAAAGTTAAAAGAAAGTCATTCGAATCCCTGTTTGTTAAGGCATCCATTTAGTTACTTAATGTAATTTTCGTTTGTAATTAAAAGATCCCTAAATGAATCGAAATAACAGAATACAATATTCCGAGAGAAGTGTGGTATTCTCTGTATCTTTGTTTATGTATTATAAAACGATATCTACAATATAAAGTTTGAAACATTCACATTCGAGGTAAGATCTAACTCTGATTGGTTTAGTGTTATCTTAACCACCTAATATTAAAGAACAAAGAAACGTAGACACAAAGACTTTTTTACTAATGAAATACATGTAAAATTATAATAAATACACGAGATTTTTAAGGGAATGATATGCGGTTAGTAATTTACGAAAGCGGAAGTCGCGCGACGCTGGGAGCATGCGCTGGAGTTCTAGAAAGATCGAGGAACCTATCGAACGTGCTAGCGTTTACTAGACGCCCTCTATTTTAGTATATAAGCAGGCAGATAAATTGATAATGGGATAATTGAGTCAAGGCGTAAGTAAAGTGTGTAAATCATTGTGAATTATAG
>NW_013670184.1:64935-65958 GCF_000517525.1 Limulus polyphemus
AAGAAAAGAAACAAGAAGAGAGATTACAGCAGTTGTTGGAGGAAAAAGAAAAGAAACAAGAAGAGAGATAACAGCAGTGGCAAGAAAACCTGCAACAGTGACAACTCGAAGAGCAAAATAAACAAAATATATTACAACAGCAGTTGGAGGAAAAAGAAAAGAAACAAGAAGAACGAGAACATAAACAAGAAGAGAGACTACAGCAGTGGCAACTGGAACAAGAAAGGAAACAAGAAGTACAAATGGAAAACTTTAGTAAATTTCAAAATGAATTAAATACATTAAAGTATGATTTACTGTCTTTTACACAAAGAGAATATATTAGCCATGGACCTAATCAGCCTCAAACAACAGGAAGCCCCTTCCAGACCGTGCAGCTAAACCCTAATGCAAATATCTTCAGTCCTGTCAGAAGTCACATTCCACACATGATTGTCAGCAATACTGGTGATCTAGTATGAAGGAAGCCACAGGAATTCGATGGGAAGGCACCGAGGGAAGCATATAGAGCACAATTTGAGCTCCTGGCAGAAATGAATGGATGGACAGAGGAGCAAAAGACAGTGTACCTGCCAACGAACTTGAAGAGACAACCCTTGGAAATACTTGGACAGTTGTCAGCAGACGACAGGCACAATTACAGAGCACTGGTATCGGCTCTAGAACACAGGTATGGAACCTAAAATTACTCTGAAGTCCACAGGGCTAGGTTTAGGACGAGAGTCCGTACTAAAGGGGAGAGCCTGCAAAAGCTGCCACAGGATTTGGAAGTATGGCATACAAGGCCTACCCAACTGCACCACCCGATCTCCTCAAATTGTTGCTGAGAGACCAGTTTTTACATGCCTTGGACAGTCCACAACTGAAGATACAAGTAAAGCAAGCACACCCCTCTACCATGCAGGATGCAACGACCAGAGCTCTTGAATTTGAATCCTATGTTAAGTCCAGCACAGAGATACCAAGGTTGGTGCAGTCATCGAGATTCAAAGCCAGAAAAGGGCTGCTTTCAGAGAAGTTTGA
>NW_013670184.1:66958-69669 GCF_000517525.1 Limulus polyphemus
AGGACATATGAGGAGCAAGTGTGATAAGAATATTACCAATAAGTCAGCCTCAAGGAAACCAGTAGTGATTCGTGTTGATGGACGCTTACCAACCCCAATTGTGAAAGTCCCAACAGCTAGGTGTAAAATGCCAAGCACACATAGTGTCTATGTGACAGGAAAGCTGGATGGCCAATAGTGCAACTTTGTCATAGATTATGCATCCCAGCAAACCTTTTTGAGTATCAAGGTGCTGCATCACAAAGGAGTATCAGAAGCCATACAGAAGCTCTGTGGTGTGACAGGACATTATGCAAGGTTGTGGGGATCAGTGTGGGTAACTATTGAGCTCATGGGCATGAAGGACAGACACAAAGTGTACTTGACTGACATTGAAAACCGATGCATATTAGGATTGGACTATTTAATACCAAGGAAGTTTGTAATTAATTTTGATAAAATGATGTTTGGGAATAATAAGTGCCAAATTCCGGTAACTGTCAAAAGAGAGGTTCAACTGACCAGGTGTCATCAAGCTGAAGTCAAAGTGACCGAAGGAGTTGATGGTGGTGAATTGGAACCAAATGTAGATATCAAAGCAGAACAGGAGAAAGACCAAGATTTGAAGCCAATAATTGATTTTCTAAAAGCAAGTGTTTTGCACTCTGCTTGGGAGAAGGTGTCTAGCTTAAGTCCTGTGACAAAGAACTATTGGGCACAATAAGACCAGTTGAAGCTTGAAGATGGTATTGTTCTCCAGACATGGAAAACTGCAGATGGGAAAGTGACGACCTGGCAAATGTTTGTACCGAGAAAGTTACGGGAAGTTGTAGTGCGTTAATCCCATGACAGTTTAACAGGAGGACATCTTGGAGTTAAGAAGACACTGAGTCACCTACGACAGAGATTTTACTGTATATGTTTGAGGCAAGATGTGGAAGAATGGTGCAGGACATGCAGTACACGTTGTGCTAAAAGGGGACCCAATCATAAGGAATGTGCTCCAATAAAGTTATATCAAGTTGGCATACCAATGGAGAGAGTAGCAGTTGGCATTGCAGGTCCTTTCCCCCAAACTCGTGTAGGAAACAGATACATTTGTATGGTGATGGATTATTTCACCAAGTGGCCTGGGGTACATGCAATACCAAATCAGGAAGCTACAACAGTAGCTTCGGCTATTAGTGATTTCTTCTTCAGATTTCGTATGCCAATACGAACTGCTGCAAGTTATTTGGCATACGAAGGACTAGGACAACGCAACATCACCCATAGTCTGATGGGATGGTAGAAAAGTACAATTGGACACTTGGACAGGAATTGGCAAGGTTTTGTAATAGCTGCCAAGATGACTGGGATGTCTTACTCTCTCCACTGTTGATGGCCTATAGAACAGCATAGCATGAAGCCACTGGATACACTCCAGCAAAGTTGATATTTGGTCGGTAACTTCGGTTGCCAGTGGAGCTGATAACAGAACGCCCACCTTATGAGTAGTTGCCTGAAAATTTGCCAGAGTTCGTGAAAGTGTTATCTGAAAGGATGGATAATATTCACCATCAAGTGCATTCAAACATGAAAACGTCTGCTGATTCCATGAAGCTATGTTATGATAAGAGATCGACTGAAGTCAGCTTTGTACCAGGAGACAAGATGTGGTTGTATAATCGCAGGAAGACTAAAGGGAAGTCTCCTAAGTTGTCTTCTCCATGGGAAGGCCCATATGACATAGTGGATCGTCTCTCAGACGTTACTTTCCGAATAAAATGTGGTCGGCGAGGTAAGCCAAAAGTGGTGCATGCCAACAGGCTTTGGTGTTATCACGGTCCAGGACATTTCAGTTGGAACAAAGTGAACAATGGAACAAATAAGCTGCTGAAGACGTGTCACCTGAAAAAGCCACTGTCGAAAAAGACACTCTACCCGGTTTTGAGAAGGGAAACAGTGAAGCTTTTAATGAAGTTACTACCACTGATGTGACTGTTACCGATAATAGGACATTTCCTGATGGAGCAGATGAAATTTACGTGAAGCAGATGCCAACGAGTATGGAAGAAGATACGTCCCATAAAATTGAGAGACTTTGTTGAATTTTATTATTGTGTTTGTAAATTATGTACGTTTAATCAAGCTATAAGGAAGTCTTGTTTCGGAAATGTCCGATCCTCAATGCAAAAAACACTAAATCCATGGAGTGGGTGCCGCCAAATTTGAGAAGGGGGAGAGGAAGGCCAAAGAAGACATGGCAAAGAACTTTTAAAGAGGATTTGGAACTGGTAGATCTAACATTTGACCAAGCAGTGGAGACTGCTCATGACAGAGACAGATGGCGAGGTCTCGCTGAACAATGTTCCCAACGGAATGGGAGGAACTAAGACTAAGAATCAAGTTGTTGTTAATTATCTATTGGTTTTAGGTAAGTGGCTATTGTTCGAGATGAACTGTCCTAATCAATCTACAAACTAATCCCTCAGCAAAAGTTTAAGAACATCGGGAGGAGCTGTTGGGTGCCATACTTTCCAAGACCTGTGCCAGCTCTTCCAAGCTCTCTCCTTAGGCACGGACTCTAGTCCTAAATCTAGCCCTGTAGACTTCGGACTCATTTTGTGTTCCATACATGAGTTCTAGAGCATCTACCAGTGCTCCATAGTTGTGCATGTCATCTGCTGACAACTGTCCCAGTGTTTCCAGTGATTGTCCCTTCAGGCTCGTTGCCAGGTACACTGCCCTCT
>NW_013670184.1:70622-74571 GCF_000517525.1 Limulus polyphemus
CTTCAGGAACCTTCTATATACTCATTACGTGACTTCCGCTGTCGTAACAGTATAATAAATACAAAATATTTTTAAGGGAATGATATGTTGTTAGTATAATAAGTACACAATATTTTTATAAAACTGCGAAGTGAAGTTTTAGTAGCTTATTTTAAGAAGTTTAAAATTAAAGGAAGCCGAGATGTTGTATAACATGTTATATGTAGAGCATTAAGCAGTTAATTGAGTATGTCCAACACAGGTTAAGGACCTGTGTCATTTGACGCATGCGCTCTACTAGTCATCATGAATAATGAGGTTTTCCAGGCTAGTAAGCAGGCAGACGTCTAAGCAACTTGACGGGGAAAACTTGAATAGTGACGGGTCGTCTGTGTTGACCACTAGGAGGAACAAGGTAAGCCATTGATGCAACTTTAGTTACAGAATAATCCGGAGAAAAATGAACACCACTGTTAAGTTACCCTATTAAAGCAGTTTTATTTAAGAAATTCGATGCTTTATTGTAGTTTGTTATAATTTATCCAGGGATTAAAAATATTTAACTTGATATGATTTATCAAATACGTTAAAGAAAGTATATGAAAAATTAAAAATGAAATTAATATATTTTTCCTAGTTAATCTATCATGGAATGTTTTCGTTATTTCTTATATATATTGATCCTCAATTTAAATTTTGTCTTATAGAATTAGAAAACAAAACCCTTTAAATCTTTGTAGGTGTTGTTTTCATACACAGTTTACGTTATTATGCATATAATATATACTTTGACAAACGTCATCAGTTTCGTAGACTTGGTTTACATGTCTTATAAACAAAGAAACGCTTTAAAAATTCAAACAGTAACTGTGTTTAATGTTTTTTGTTATTTTTTTTATAAGTAACCCTTATGTTACTGTGGAAAAATAATAATACGTGAAAAGAGCTTTTTGAATAATCCTCACCACAACGTCAACACTTCAACACAATCTGTACACTTAACACAATATCTACAAACTCCAACATAACCTCTATAACTTCAACACAATCTCAACACTTCCACACAACCTCTAGAACTTCAACATAACCTCTGTAACTTCAACACAATTTCTAGAACTTCAACACAATCTCTAGAACTTCAACATAGCCTCTAGAACTTCAATACAATCTCTAGAACTTGAACACAATCTCTAGAACTTCAACACAATCTCTAGAACTTCGACACAATCTCTAGATCTTCAACATAACCTCTATAACTTCAACACAATCTCTATAACTTCAACACAATCTCTAGAATCTCAACACAATCTCCACACGTCAACACAATCTCTAGAACTTCAACATAACCTCTATAACACTAACACAGTCTCTAGAACTTCAAAATAACCTCTAGAACTTCAACACAATCTCTATAACTTCAACACAATCTCTAGAACTTCAACATAACCTCTAGAACTTCAACACAATTTCTAGAACTTCAACATAACTTCTAGAACTTCAACACAATCTCTAGAACTTCAACACAATCTCTAGAACTTCAACACAATTTCTAGAACTTCAACATAACCTCTAGAACTTCAACACTATCTCTAAAACTTCAACACAATCTCTAGATCTTCAACATAACCTCTAGAACTTCAACACAATCTCCACACTTCAACTCATTCTCTAGAACTTCAACAACATCTCTACACTTAACACAATCTCTAGAACTCCAACACAATCTCTACACTTAACCTAACCTCTAGAACTTCAACACAATCTCTAGATCTTCAACATAACCTCTAGAACTTCAACACAATCTCTACACTTAACCTAACCTCTAGAACTTCAACACAATCTCTACACTTAACACAACCTCTAGAACTCTAACATAACCTCTACACCCCAACATAACTTTTACACTCCACTAAATGTAGTCATCCATGTAGAATATAGCCACTGTAGCGCTTAATACGTATTATATTTAAAACAGTAACTACCTTAGAGCTGTGAAATCAAAGACCAAAGAAAACAATGTTAAGTAAAAATAATACATATATACACGCACATATATATATACTTGTACATAGCACGTTTTTATGTTCTCCACACTGAGATGTTCTCATTAATTTAGTGAAATGACAGCTACTAATAAACCTAGAAATTTGTACCTACAATCTAAAGATTTCTGGAATGTTATAAGTATCGATCCTTTAGTAGGGCTAGCGAGCCTGGCAGACAACTGCGTGATATGGGTTAAACAGCGTTCGTTATCGCCTTGCCTTCAAGTTCAATAATTCATGTGAGACATTTCCTATTTTTGACCTAATTCAACTAAACAGATCTTGATGATTTCAAGCAGCAGAAGTAAAACAACGTAAATACATAAAAGTTAATACAGTCGTTCTGGTATGTGTTAAAATACACTGCTAAGAACCACTGTGAAATTCACCCTGTCCTAAGAGTCTCAAACTTGTTGGAGTTTGACCTATTTAGGCCTATGATATTTAGGTTAGATGCCCTGTGGCAAAAGAAGCGATAACTGTCAACGAGGAAATGAAAGAGAATTTTGACATGATGTTTCTCGTCTTGGTCCTAGAACTCTAACAGTTCTAACTTAAAGTAGGTGGTAAGCTGCTCTGAACGTCGTCACAGGGTGTGATAAGTGAGAAAACTATTATAGCATTTCCAGTTATTTTGAAAGATATATTTTTTGAGTATGGGAAACATGTTTCCTCACCATTTCTAAATACTAATGTTATAGTATTACAGCATAAAACTGAAGTTGAAAAGTTTGGGTTTGCGTATAATATACGACTCTCAACATAACATAATTGATTATATGGAAGAAAAAAGTTATAAAACGCTTTTCAAAAACTCATTCAGCAAGAGATACAGATATATGGTAAATCTGACTTTCAAATAAAAAGTTTAATATCGAGGAAAACACATACAGTGGTACTACAATAACAGCACAAGCCAAATATACATAGTCCATCAGTGGTACTACAATAACAACACAATCTAAATATACATAGTCCATCAGTGGTACTACAATAACAACACAATCTAAATATACATAGTTCTTCAGTGGTACTACAATAACAACACAATCTAAATATACATAGTTCTTCAGTGGTACTACAATAACAACACAATCTAAATATACATAGTTCCTCAGTGGTACTACAATAAAAATAGAATGTATATGTACCTAGTTCATCAGTGGTTCTACAATAACAACGGAATGTATATATACCAGGCCATCAATGGAACTACAATAATAACAGAATATATGTATACCTAGTAATACACTAGTACTACAATAACAACAAAATGTATATATACCTAGTCCGTCAGAGGTACTACAATAAAACAAAATAATATATATATAAATATACCTGGTCCGTCAGAGGTACTACAATAAAAAAACGAATATATATAAATATATATATACTTAGTCCATCAGTGGTACTACAATAACAAGATAATACATATACCTGGTCCAATAGTGGTACAAAAAGAACAATAGGATATGTATACCTAGTTTTTCAATGGCACTACAAAAAACAACAGATTGTATATATCCCTAGTCCATCGGTAGTACTACAATAACATCGGAATGTATATATACCAAGTACTTCAGTGGTACTACAAAAAGAACAGAATGTATATATACCTACTCCTTCAGTTGTACTACAATAACAACAGAACAAATATACACCTAGTATATCAGTGATACTAGAGAAACAATAGAATGTATATATATACCAAGTCCTTCAGTGGTACTACAATAAAAATAATGTATACACCTACTCCTTCAGGAACACTACAATAGCAACACAATATACATATATATATATTACCTAGTCCATCAGTGGTACTTCAGTAACAACACAATATATATAATATAGCTAGTCCGTCAGTGGTACTACAATAACAACATAATATATATATATATATATATATATATATACTACTACCTACC
>NW_013670184.1:75551-76925 GCF_000517525.1 Limulus polyphemus
AATAAAATAAAGAATGTATTCACCTACTCTTTCAGGAACTCTATAAAACCAACTGAATATTTTTTATATACCTAGTCCGTCATGAGTATTACAATAACAACAGAATGAATTTATACCTAATCCATCAGTGGTACTTCAATAACAACACAATATATGTATGTATGTAGCTAGTCCGTCAGTGCTACGACAATAACATCAATATATATATATATACCTAGCCCGTCAATGGTACTGCAATAACAAAAGAATGTATATGTACCTAGTCCATCACTGGTACTACAATAACAACATAATATACATATAGATACCTAGTTCGTCAGTTGTTCTACACTAAAAACATAATGTGTAAATACCTAGTCCATCATATGTACTACAATAACAACAGAATATATATATATACCTTGTCCGTAGGTGGTATTACAATAACAACTGAATGAATATATACCTAGTCCATCAGTGGTACTATAATACCGACGTAATATATATATATACCTAGTCCATAAGTGGTACTACAATAACAACAGAATACAATCAAGCAGTCCTCTAGTGGTATTACAATCATTACAGAATACATCTAACCAGTCTTCCAGTGGTATTAAAATAATTACAAAATACATATATCTAGTCCTTCTGTAGCATTCAAATAACTACTACATACTTATAATTATTACTTCAGTGGTATTAGAATAATTACAGAATACTTATAACTATTACTTCAGTGGTATGACAATAATTACAGAATACTTATAATTATTACTTCACTGGTATGAAAATAATTACAGAATACTTATAACTTTTACTTCAGTGGTATGACAATAATTACAGAATACTTATAATTATTACTTCAGTGGTATGAAAATAATTACAGAATACTTATAACTATTACTCCAGTGGTATTACTATATTTATAGAACACTTCCAACTATTCAAATTCGATGACAAGGAACCCACTTTGAGACTAATAATGCTTGGAGACGGCTTGAATGGGTAATGAAGAAAAACTTTAATATGAGTTTAACATAACAGCAAATGTACAACGTTTTGACAATGTTTTTTAAAGATACCTTCAATTTCAAATATACACTAAACCAACTAAATTATAAAGCCTTAATGGCTAGTTTTGATATCGTGTTACTCTTCACCGAAGTCCCCGCCAATGAAGCTTGCAATATTGCACTCAACCTCTACATTGATGACCCTAACAAGTTAATCCACATCCCCAGCACACTTTTTGCTTCTCTCTCTTAGAATTTACAACAACTAAAATCAACTTCATTTTCAATAACAAACATTTCCCTCAAATAGATGGTTTAAGTATAGGTAATCCTGTTTCGTCCGTTCTTGCCAATATATTTATGACCCAGATCGAAACAC
>NW_013670184.1:77925-79420 GCF_000517525.1 Limulus polyphemus
AACACATAAATTCCATTCATCCCAACATCAAATTTACCATATAACACGAAAACAATAAACAGTTATTTTTTCTTAACCTCAACATTATTAGATCGGACACACAGTTTAAAACTAAAATTCACCGTAAGAACACATACACCGGCCTCTACATCCCCTGTAATTCAGCTCATGACACCACACAAAAAATCAATACACTTAAAACCTCATAAACACAGCCACAACACTCTGTTCAACGGACTACATAAATGAAGAAATTAACCACATAAAGCATTCCTTCATTCACAGCAATAAATTTCAACCAGCTATTGTTGAAAAACTCTCCAGCATTCCCCACAACAAAACTCAATTCACGAACAAAACTGATACTGTTACGTCTCTGGTCGTTGGTTAATTTTCCGGAGAAATTCTTTCCGAAAAACTTCAGCGATACAAGTCCTTTCTTAAATAAAACTAGTTTATTCTTTCTCAATACAACTTTGCAATACACTTAATTTCCACAGTCACTTTAACTTAAACACACGCTATAATTCACAACTATTCACGCACTTTACTTATGGTCACTACCGCGCTTGACTCAATTGTCCGTCTTTATCTCTACCTGCCTGCAATTCAATTAATTATCTCGCTTTATTTGCCTGCTTATATACTAAAATAGAGGGCGCGTAGAAAAGACTAGGGTTGCCAGGAAGAGACATGATCCTTCTAGAAACTCCAGCGAGCATGCTTCCAGAGTCGCGTGACTTCCGCTGTCGTAACAATACTAATAAACCCAACAACAAAACATCACACTGCAGTTTACTTTTTGTCCCTGAAACCAGCTCAACTATAACTATTACTTCAGCGGTATTACAATATTAATAGAACACTAATACCTATACCGCCAACGATATGTATAATAATATCTATTTTATCATATATATATTTAGCGGATAAGCGATGCATATCAAACTTTCCATTATCGATATGTATTGTAATATACCTTGGATCACATTAAATATATCACTCTAGCAAAAGGGCAGAATATATAAATTATCTTTCTTTGTGCCTCTACAGAAAAAAGAAAAGAAAAACAACAGTTATGTCTCTGTGTTCTCTTAATAAATACCAGGGGTCTCTTCATTTCTCTTGAAAAAAGACATTAAAAGATTTTTGTGGGTGTTGTGGGCCATAATAGTAAGATAAGTTTAGTTGAGATTGGGGTTCTGGAAATAGTTTTATGGTTTGTTTCAACTACAACTGTACCAAAGCTCACATTTACTAGTAAGTTGATTTTGGTACCAGTAAATACTATGGACTGATTACAATCAGTTTATTAACCAGATGACTGTACTCACTAGCCATGGAATACATTCATTCTATTAATCGGATGAATGGGGTACTAGTACACACAAGCCATGGAATACATTCATTTTATTAATCAGATGAATGGGGTACTAGTACACACAAGCCATGGAATACATTCATGTTATTAACCAGTTGACTAGCGTACTAGTAC
>NW_013670184.1:80420-88845 GCF_000517525.1 Limulus polyphemus
GATTACAATCAGTTTATTAACCAGATGACTGTACTCACTAGCCATGGAATACATTCATTCTATTAATCGGATGAATGGGGTACTAGTACACACAAGCCATGGAATACATTCATTTTATTAATCAGATGAATGGGGTACTAGTACACACAAGCCATGGAATACATTCATGTTATTAACCAGTTGACTAGCGTACTAGTACACACAAGCCATGGAATACATTCATGTTATTAACCAGTTGACTAGCGTACTAGTACACACAAGCCATGGAATACATTCATGTTATTAACCAGTTGACTAGCGTACTAGTACACACAAGCCATGGAATACATTCATGTTATTAACCAGTTGACTAGCGTACTAGTACACACAAGCCATGGAATACATTCATTCTATTAATCAGATGAATGGGGTACTAGTACACACAAGCCATGGAATATATTCATTTTATTAACCAGTTGACTGGGGTACTAGTACACACAAGCCATGGATTACATTGATTCTATTAAACAGATCACTGGGGTACTAGTACACACAAGCCATGGAATACATCCATTTTATTAACCAGTTGACTGGGGTACTAGTACACAAAAGCCATGGATTACATTGATTCTATTAACCAGATGACTGGGGTACCAGTACACACTATCCTAGTGTTGTACATCTGTTTATCTTTCCTGGTGTTGCACATCTGTTTATCTTTCCTGGTGTTGTACATCTGTTTATCTTTCCTGGTGATGTACAAATGTTTATTTTCCCATAGGATGAAGAGTTTTACAGCTATACTAGGAGTTTTGCTCATGATCTCCACCTGTACTTCAAACGAGTACTTCTCTGCTACATCAAGCCTTATAAATCTGCTACACACGGAGAGATATATACTTAAGCTTCTCAAGGACTACGTTGAAGGAATTGAGCAACACATCGACGTCATCAAGGAGTGAGATGCCTTTATATCTATCTCAACCAATACTTAATACACTATATTAAGAAAAACTAGGATGCCTGAAAAATATAAGAAAAAAAAAATTCAAATACATAACATGTGATAGAAACTATTGAAATATAGGTTTACTTATAAATCACATGTCAGGTAAAGTTGGATAGAAACTATTGAAACATAGTTTTTGACATGTGTTGTATAAGTTGTAAAGGTGGATAGAAACTATTTAAACATAGGTTTACTTATACAACACATGTCAGGTAAAGTTGGATAGAAACTATTTAAACATAGGATTACTTATAAATCACATGTAAGGTAAAGCTGGATAGAAACTATTTAAACATAGGTTTACTTATAAATCACATGTCAGGTAAAGTTGGATAGAAACAATTTAAACATAGGTTTACTTATAAATCACATGTCAGGTAAAGTTGGATAGAAACTATTTAAACATAGTTTTACTTATACAACACATGTCAGGTAAAGTTGGATAGAAACTATTGAAACATAGGTTTACTTATACAACACATGTCAGGTAAAGTTGGATAGAAACTATTGAAACATAGGTTTACTTATAAATCACATGTCAGGTAAAGTTGGATAGAAACTATTGAAACATAGGTTTACTTATAAATCACACGTCAGATAAAGTTGGATAGAAACTATTGAAACATAGTTTTACTTATACAACACATGTCAGGTAAAGTTGGATAGAAACTATTGAAACATAGGTGTACTTATACAACACATTTACAGTTATTGAAACAAAGGTTTATTTTACACATTATGACAGTTCCGGTGTAGATATAAACTATTACGCATAGTAAAAATGAAATTAAACGTAAGCTTCATCAGAAAATTACGATATTACTCTTAATAATAATTCAAGACTATGTTACACTATAATAACACTGGCCAACTAGTTCCTTTCATCAGATATAATTGTAGGTGGGCCAGATAGCTCTTAGGACGCTGATTCCAAATCTGTTTTTGTTTTTTCTCTGGCGCGTAAGGTTTTCGTGATGAGACCGATCAACTTTGAAAGGTTATTGACATAATTATAATTTAACTTGTTGTACATTTCTTTTTTCATAAGTGTGTACTGTATAAATTTAACCAAGTGTATGGTGTGTATAACATTTATAGGAATTATACTGACAAATGAATAAAGTTGTACCATTAACTATCCTAATGTGTGGTTATTACCTAAATTGTGCTGAAATTAACACCAGTCATATTTCAATAACCGAAAATAGATTTGGAATCAGTATGCAAAACTGATCTAGAAAAGCGTGTTTGCATCTCTGAGGAGAGAAAACCGTTCGATTTTGTCAGCCAGTGTAATTAATCTATCAATGATAAATTAATCTTAATAAGTTTATTATGATCCAGGTGCCAGTAAAAATATATAATTCTTGATATATTAATTTATTTACTGGTAATAATACAGAAAATTCATATATATTAGTAATAATGGCATTTGATTAAGTAATGTAAGCTCACAATGATTTGGTGTCTAAAATAGTACAGCTTCATGTATATGATGTTACACTGGTACTACCTTTAACTAGTATAGCAACTTAACTAATATCCTCCATTTTATGTTACATTGGTGCTACCTTTAACTAGTATAGCAACTTATGTATATCCTCCATTTTATGCTACACTGGTGCTACCTTTAACTAGTATAGTAACTTGTCTGATATCCTCCATTTTATGTTACATTGGTGCTACCTTTAACTAGTATAGCAACTTATGTATATCCTCCATTTTATGCTACACTGGTGCTACCTTTAACTAGTATAGTAACTTGTCTGATATCCTCCATTTTATGTTACATTGGTGCTACCTTTAACTAGTATAGTAACTTATCTAATATCCTCCATTTTATGTTACATTGGTGCTACCTTTAATTAGTATAGTAACTTGTCTGATATCCTCCATTTTATGTTACATTGGTGCTACCTTTAACTAGTATAGTAACTTATCTAATATCCTCCATTTTATGTTACATTGGTGCTACCTTTAACTAGTATAGTAACTTGTCTGATATCCTCCATTTTATGTTACATTGGTGCTACCTTTAACTAGTATAGTAACTTATCTAATATCCTCCATTTTATGTTACATTGGTGCTACCTTTAACTAGTATAGCAACTTATGTATATCCTCCATTTTATGCTACACTGGTGCTACCTTTAACTAGTATAGTAACTTGTCTGATATCCTCCATTTTATGTTACACTGGTGCTACCTTTAACTAGTATAGTAACGTATCTAATATCCTCCATATGATGTTACACTAGTGCTATCTTTAACTAGTATAGTAACTTATCTTAATAGCCTTCATTTTATGTTACACTAGTGCTACATTTAACTAGTACAATAAGTTATCTAATATCCTATATATGATGTTACATTGGGGCTACCCTTAACTAGTACAATAAGTTATCTAATATCCTATATATGATGTTACATTGGGGCTACCTTTAACTAGTACAATAACGTATCTAATATTCTGTATCTGATGTTTCTGTATCTTTAACTAGTATAGTAACTTATCTTAATATCCTTCATTTTATGTTACACTAGTGCTACCTTTAACTAGTATAGTAACTTATCTAATATCCTATATAGGATGTTACACTGGTGCTACCTTTATCTAGTATAGTAACGTTTCTAATATCCTGTATCTGATGTTACACTGGTGTTACCTTTCACTGGTATAGAGACTTTTTAGTTTCCTGTATCAAATGTTACAGAGACGCTTCTTTTTCCTAGTCAGAGCCTAACTTCACTGACCTATTGCTCTGTATCTATAAAACTTCACTTTGTTCTGATTTGTTTCTCTTTTTAAGATGTTTCCAATTTTTTTCAAAATGCTGTAATTAAAGTTCCCTTTTGTGGTAGTTGAAAATAAGTGAACGAAGTTTTATAAAAAGTTTAGTACGTTTGTAGGAATTAGAGTTGTATAAGTCAATGGCCGACATTGCTTTATTTTTTGTAAACAAAAAATATGGATGGGATATATGATAATTGAGTTTGGTTCCAACTTTTTATTAGTGTGATATATTATAATAGAGTTTGGATCCAGCTTCATACTGATGTAGTATTTTATAATTGAGTTTGGTTCCAACTTTCTATTGATGTTCTATATTATAATAGAGTTTAGATCAAGCTTTCTATTGATGGAGTATATTATAGTGAGGTTTACATGCAAAATTCTTTGGATGGGGTATATTATAATGGAATTTGGATCCATTTTCCTGTAGGTGGAGCATATTTTCAGAAAATGAATGATTTTTTCTGATTAAAGGAGCTGATTTCTTTTATTACAGATTTATAAACGATCGAGGATTAGTGGGAGAGAAGGATCTGAAGGAGTACGTAGCCAATCCTATCCATGCTTACACTTTAGTGAAACGAATGACAGTAGACCTAAAGGTTGTGGAAGCAAGCACTCGGGTCATGGCATCTCCAGGTAAAGTTTGGATTCTCTGTAAATACCTATAAAAGAAGCTCAAGCATCTTTTCAATTATATCTGTAAACAGTGATATAAAACTAAAATTTCTAAATGATCATTTCGTTTTGTATGAAGAATTTCAGGCTATCCTAACACTCATAATTTTTGAACTTGGCACATGTAAATTATATTGAAAAAGTCACCTTATCCCTACCTTGATGAGTCTTCCTATGGTCAAGGGTCAAAAAGCACATCATCACATTTGTAGACTTACATTCAAACTTTTAATTACGATTTTATCAAATTTTAGATTATAATTCACATTTAGTATTACATTAGTTGATTTCTTAGTTTAAAAGTAAATATTAAAAAAAATCCTTAACATTGATCTTTGTGTGACACGTGGTATGTTGAATACAGCTTTGGTTCAAATTATCTATTTGTTATGTTAAAATACAAATTTATAGTCTCTTACGAATTAGAAACTAAAATTACTGATATTGACAAGCTAGAATATAAAATAAGAACCTCCTATCTTTTCTACTTTCTAAGATATTATTATATTTAGTGAATCAACCAAGGTGGCCCCGCCCACATCTTCCATTTTTGGAAATACTTGCTTAGTACACCTACTTCGCTCTCTGACATGTATATAACCAGATGAAAGCTCAGAATGTCCCCCACGTAATTTTCCCAGTCTCTGCAAAGTTTTACGCGAGAAAACCTCCCTTTTCTTGATATAATCGAAACGGAGAGGTAGGAGCTAGAAATATCATATTTTTTAGTCCCAAATATAGCTTAGTTACTAAGACTGAGAAATTATAGTAGATTTATGTGGTATTGATATAGTAATTTATAATTTTTTTGTCATTTCAAAATCATATATGTATAAAACCTAAAAAAATTATTTTGTTTTACATTTTTGACAAGGCTTAGCATATAAGGACAAGCGAGTACAAAGGTCGCAACTAAAAGATATAATTGTTTTCTTTACTTCTTTATTTGCTGTTTTGTTTTAAGAAAAGTAACTGAAATTTAAGAACCCATTTGTAAATAGTAATAATATATAAATAAATATATATATATAATGTATTATAACTGAAATGTGACTGTATTTTACCAAATACTGGTCCATTAGAACAAAGGTAAGACAGGTCACCTTGTAAAGGCCAATTTTATATTCTTGCATACAGTAACATGAGTGCACATGCGCTGAGTCATTGCAACTTCTGTAATGTTAGTCAGACATGACTGAAAGATCAATAAAATAAAATTAATAACAATATATAGACTTATAATGTTATGAGATTTAAGCTATTTAAACTAAACATTTCTGGTGTCATTTTATAATGTGTAGTCATTCTAGAACGAAAAAGCGTAATTTATATTTATTTCCTGATTTTTTTTTATGGTGGTTACGAGGTTGGTCAAATCGACGAAACCCATATGTGAATACAATAGTGAAAATAACAGATAAAATATATAGTTGTTTTCTAAACAAAACGTTTGATAATCATCTGGCGGTCATTAGGGGATTCTAGAGATTTCGCATATGAAATTTGACAATTTTCTAATGCATAAAAGTATTATTAATCTTAAAATTAAAATTACGTTGCATGTTGGATAGTCAACATTCGAAAAGAAAAATGTATAAGAAAATCATTAATTAAAAAAATATTAAAATTTAATTAAATAGTCTGATATTTGGTATACGAAAGCCATGTAATGTTTAGTAATAATATGCAAAATTTTGTGAAGATAGGTATACATTTTAAAAAGTTACAGTATAACTGCTTTGTTGTTAATTTGAGGGATACGAGCTGGGTAGAATCCATTCACCTGTAGTAAAAGGGTCGTATCATTTATTCTTGTCGACAAATTATATATTGTCAATTCTTTCATCTCTACAAAATATATAGTGCTAATTACTTCATCTCCACATATTGTTTAGTGTTGATTACTTCATCTCTTCACATTATATAGTATTAATTACTTCATCTCCACACATCATATAGTGTTAATTACTTCATCTCTACACATTATTTAGTGTTAATTACTTCATCTCCACACATTATTTAGTGTTAATTACTTCATCTCCACACACTGTTTAGTGTAATTGATTCTTCTCCACACATTGTTTTGTGTTAATTACTTCATCTCTACACATTATATAGTGCTAATTACTTCATCTCAACACATTGTTTGGTGCTAATTACTTCATCTCTACACATTATATAGTATTAATTACTTCATCTTCACACATTATATAGTGTTAATTACTTCATCTCCACACATTGTTTAGTGTTAATTGATTCTTCTCCACACATTGTTTAGTGTTAATTTCTTCATCTCCACACATTATATAGTGTTAATTACTTCATCTCCACACATTGTTTTGTGTTAATTACTTCATCTCTACACATTATATAGTATTAATTACTTCATCTTCACACATTATATAGTGTTAATTACGTCATCTCCACAGATTGTTTTGTGTTAATTACTTCATCTCTACACATTATATAGTGCTAATTACTTCATCTCAACACATTGTTTAGTGTTAATTACTTCATCTCTACACATTGTTTAGTGTTCATTTATTGTAATGTTTTATGTACACTGATGTCAAGTTCTTCAAGTGAAATTTGTTGTTTCTCCTTATGGCAGATCCTATGGTTTGTTATTCATAGCTCCAACTGGCAGATTGCTTTGTTTTCTATTCATAGCTTCAAGTGGCAAGTTATTTTGTTTGATATGCATGACTCTAACTCGAAGATTATGTTGCTTGTTATTCATAGCTCCAATGGCAGTTTCTGTGGTTTGTTATTCATGGCTAGAACAGATATGTCCTGTTGTTTGTCACTTGTCACTACAACTGGAAGTTTCTGTTATTTGCTATTGATAGCTCCAACTGGCAAATCCTGTTGTTTGTTATTCGTGGCTCCAACTGACAGGTCTTGTTTTGTTATTCGTGGCTCCAACTGGCAGGTCCTGTTGTTTGTTAATCATAGCTTCAACTACCAGATCCTGTTGTTCATTATTCGTGGCCACAACTTGCACAACTTATTTGTTTCTCGTGTCTCCAACTGGCAGTTTCTGTGGTTTGTTGATCATGCCTACAATTGGCAGGTTCTGTTGTCTGTTGTTTGTTACTTGTAGCTCCAACTGGCATATCCTGTTGTTTATTATTCTCTGGGTACAACTGACAGGTCCAGTTCTTTGTTATTCATGGCTACAAGTTGTATGTTCTGTTTGTTGTTCGTGGCTTCAACTGGCAGGTTCTGTAGTTTGTTGGTCGTGCCTCAAGTGATAGATTCGGGTGTGTGTGTCATTCGTGACTCTATTTTTCTGTTGTTTGCTCTTTATAGCTACAACCGTCAGTTTGTGTTTTTGGTTCATTCCTCTAACTGTTTAGTTATCTTTATTGTGATAGGCTTCAGTTAAACGCAGATGTTCTATTTGAGATTTAAATGAAGACATTTTTATTCGTAAATATCATAAAACCCGATTTACATGAAAATATCTTTAATGTACTGTACCCAAAACAGTTATATTTAACACAGAAACCACTAAAGTAGAAGGAGTACTGCTTCTCTCCCTAATATGTTATAGAACAGAACATAAAAAAATTTAGCTGAAAGCCTATGAAACCCCACAAGGCAGTTTCAGCCAGAGCTCTCTTCTACAAAGTGAAAACTATATAGGGAACCCGAAAAACCACCAGGGCATACATCCGGATAATGTTAACAACATAGTAAAGAAGGGCTTAAAGCTGATGGGGTATCATAATCTACTAGTCTAGAACACTTCCATTTGACGACTGTTTTCATTACAAAAGTGACCAAAGAACTGTAAACATATTCATCGACTATCATTCTCGGATACATTCATAAACATCCATGAAAACATTAATATACAACTTCAACCACATATATTCTCGGATACATTCATAAACATCCATGAAAACATTAAAATACAACTTCAACCACATATATTCTCGGATACATCCATAAACATCCAT
>NW_013670185.1:0-2579 GCF_000517525.1 Limulus polyphemus
TATATATATATATATATATATGAAAGAGGAAGTTGGTTTATTTTGTTCGCTATAGGAAACCAAACGGTTGAACTTGCAAATTTTAAAATAACGTCATAATAACCATTTTTTTTACAAGAAATTTAATGGTGCTATTTTTTTTTTTGTATTTGGTGTAGTATTTAATGACGAAATTGACAATTAATTATTATTGCGCCATTTTTTTGTAATAAACATACAACAATATATGCACAACAGAAAATAAATGATGAAATCTTGTCCAAAATTTTCATTTTGAAACGTTACAAATTGAAGTGTTAGGCTTTATCAACAACGAGGCACAAGAGGTATCATTTAATTTATATTTCTTCTTTAAAGGAAGTATGTGAATATTCTCTTCTCTCAGTGTAAGACTGTGTAATGGTATATCAAAGTGTAAGATTACTCCACGTTGTAATGGTACATCAACATGTAAGACTGGCCCATGGTGTAACGGTATATCAAAGTGCAAGACTGCTCTATAGTGTAATGGTATATCAAAGTGTAAGACTGCTCTACGGTGTAATGGTATATCAAAGTGTAAGACTGCTCTATGGTGTAATGGTATATCAAAATGTAAGATTACTCCACGTTGTAATGGTAACAAAGTGTAATACTGCTCCATGGTGTAATGGTATAACAAAGTGTAAGACTGCTCCATGGTGTAATGGTATATCAAAATGTAAGATTACTCCACGTTGTAATGGTAACAAAGTGTAATACTGCTCCATGGTGTAATGGTATACCAAAGTGTAAGACTGCTCCATGGTGTGATGGTATATAAAAGTGTAAGACTGCTCTACGGTGTAATGGTATACCAAAGTGTAAGGCTGTTCTATGGTGTAACGGTATATTAAAGTGTAAGACTGTTCCATTGTGTAATGGTATATCAAAGTGTAAGATTACTCCATGGTGTAATGGTATATCAAAGTGTAAGACTGCTCGACGATGTAATGGTATATCAAAGTGTAAGGCTGCTCCATGGTGTAACGGTGTATCAAAGTGTAAGATTACTCCATGGTGTAACGGTGTATCAAACTGTAAGACTGTTCCATTGTGTAATGATATATATCAAAGTGTAAGACTGCTCGACGATGTAATGGTATAATAACCATGAAACCTTTTTTCTTTTTAAAGCTTAAACATGTAAGATGTGCGATAAATCAGAGTATACAAGCACCTGCTAACTGTCACTTTTCTAATTATTTTAACATATTCTTTCAGGAAAAATAACACGTGGTCTTTCACTAATTCCTTTCTCAGGCATTATCTCCAAGTGTTGGATTTCTAAGTATAGGCACAATAACCTTGAAGTGATCTTAACGATCTTGTTTAACCATTAAAGATACTAGATTAACATTATACTAAAGCGTTGTTAAAATAAATTCTTCATAGCTTCAACTTTCACATATATAATCTTTAATTAAATTTTAATATAAATCACGAAGTGAGCAAACCTGTTTCGTTAAGATCTTGGTTCGTTTATATTTCAACCAGCTTTGGACGTTCCTACCCCCCCCCTTGTATATAATGTTAGTGGTGCTTATATTTCAACACATACACTACAAGTGAATAACCAAAAACAATTACTTAAACATTTAACCAGATTTGGACATCCCCCCCCTATATATATTGTTAGTGGTGTTTATATTTCAACACATACACTACAAGTAAATAACCATAAACACATATTTAAACATTTAACCATATTTGGACATCCTAACTCCTCTTGTACATAAGACAACCTATAAAAATGACGCTTTAGAGGATAGTCATGCGCTAGTAGTAGTTAGGACATAAGAAATGTAAAAAACTGTGTGAACATTTGAATATTTGATGTTCATATAATGTGTGGTAGACTTAATCGAGTTGTGGTAATTATAGCCTAGCTCATTTTCTTGTGGTGATTTTGATCATCATGAGCTAAAAGTCAGTATATCCTAAACTTTACACATGTAAATCACTGGGTATTCTTGTGACGCACTAGAAACATATAGTTACTGGGATCTTGAGGTAACCTAAAAACGAACAGGTTACAGTATTTCGGTGCTAGGCTGGGGGGTTCAACAACCTATCATTAAAAATAATTATGGACAGGCCTTGAGGTCCCAGAAATGGACAGGCTACAATAGTTTGGTGCTAGGTTGGGGGTCATACAACACTAAATATTTACCACAACAAGTCATAATCACTCTAAAATTACACTGGGGTATAACAACCCCCATAATTTAGTGTACAAGTAAATACACGTGGGTCACGTTCATACCGAACTCTAAATGCAAACAGACCTTAGAAACCGAAACTTTAGGTCGCGTTCGCGCAACACATATCCAGACGAAAATCGTAAACATTTATCTATAAAATGTTCTATACGTGACAGGGAAATGCCCTGGGTTTCCCTAGAAATGGTTGGTCGGAGATCGATAAACTGTTGTTCTCTTAAATGTGAGTAGAATGGACTTTGTGATAATACTTTGATGATAATAATTATAAGTCTAGACTTTGTGATAACATTTGATGATAATAATTTATTCTAGATTTTGTGATAATACTGTTACGTC
>NW_013670185.1:3551-13308 GCF_000517525.1 Limulus polyphemus
AATAATTATAAGTCTAGACTTTGTAATGACTTTGATGATAATAATTATAAGTCTAGACTTTGTAATGACATTTGATGATAATAAATATAAGTCTAGACTTTGTAATGACATTTGATGATAATAAATATAAGTCTAGACTTTGTAATAATATTTGATGATGATAATTATAATTCTAGACCTTGTGATAATACTTTGATGATAATAATTATTAGTCTAGACTTTGTGATAATACTTTGATGATAGTAATTATAAGTCTACTCCGTCAGTTATTACAACAATTTCAAAGCTCCAAAAATTGCTGAATACAAAAAAGAGAATTTTAGATACATAACTTTCAAATTCTGCTATTCATGCTACTAAGTTCACATACGTTTAAATATGTGTATATCATTATTTAGTGAGATATATCAAATAAACTGCAAATTTAGTTTAAATTGACATCTGTAAAAGTTGCTTCGAATTTCACACAAAGCTACACGTGGGCTATCTGCGCTAGCCGTCCCTAATTTAGTAGTGTAAGGCTAGAGGGAAGGCAGCTAGTCATCACCATCCACTGCCAACTCTTGGGCTACTCTTTTACCAACGAATAATGAGATTGACCGTGACATTATAACGCTCCCCTGGCTGTAAGGACGAGCATGTTTGGTGGGACGGGGATTCGAACGCCCTAACCACCTGGCCATGCCGGGCTAAAATCTGCCACTATAATATAGTTCAACGAATACCTTTTGTATTCGTTGCTTTAGCAACTGATAGTGCGTGAGCGAAACATTACAGTACCGGTAGCTAGAGGGCGTGTTAATAACGTCATGATTGACACTGCCTAAACGGAACAGCAACTTGGGCGGAGTAATTACTTCCGTTGTGTGGGAGAAGTGTCTTGAGACGTCCTATACTCACTCTTCTTTGCATCTAAGTCAGTCGGATTAGCAAGTGTTAGATCTTAAAAAGGTCGATCCCTAGGATATTGCGGAAGAACTGTTTGAAATATCACCGCCTACCGCTTTCTTTGAAAGTTGCATTTATAGAGCGTAATCTATCGGCTGTTTTTTTAAAATATTTTTCCTTTAGATTTCTGGAAAAAATGGAATAAAAAAGAAATAGCTTCCTACATTTTCAGAACTGTCGCTATGTCCGTTGTGCAGGCAAAAGGGGAAACTGAGGAGGAGACAAAATGTGGCCACGAAAGTTCGGGGAGTGGACAAGACCAGAGGCAGGGGCATCAATTATCTGATCTCATGCCCGAGGACAACAAGAGTCAAGAGAACATCGATGAAAATTTGGGGTTCCCGTCGTCCATTCACGATGCTGTTTCGAGGGTTTTGAAAGGGTATGACTGGACGCTCGTGTCCAACCCGCCAAAGCACAACAATTCATCAAAACGAAGACCTTACGTAAAAAGACCCATGAATGCCTTCATGGTGTGGGCTCAAGCTGCCCGCCGGAAGCTAGCAGATCAATACCCCCACCTCCACAACGCTGAGCTCAGCAAGACCCTGGGAAGACTTTGGAGGTAAGTTTCTTCTATTTATCAGAATTAACTCTCAAAATGTCACCTTAACATTCTACTTAATCTAATTCACAGCATAACAAGTGTTGTTCATGAAAGCTGATGATTTAACGATCCTGGACCACTAATACGTCTGTAGTGTCCCAGCCGGCCTGACGAGTTTTGGTGTTAGGAGAAAGGCTTCGTCGGCACTGGTTATGGCAGATGTAACATATTCTTCTTTACATTTACTCTTATAATTTATTAGAATTATACTAATTGTTTTGTCATAGCTACAATATACAGAGTTGGGCAAAAGTTAGAATTGACACTATAGAAAATAGCACGCGGACAACTGAAACCAATTTAATTATTGTGTGTTTCAGAGTAAGACATTAGATATTAAACTTTTTTTGTAAACGAAACAACTGTATACTCACTTTTGCCACGCCTTGTACGTATGCATCAACTTCTGCATTTCTTCCCATAACAACATAGTTATCAATAACAGGATTATTTCTATTTTATGATGTCAAAGTAGCTGAATTATTAGTGCCGTAAGTTAATAAATGGCCATTCTGCCCCTGGCCTAATAATAATTAGCTGAAAATGTTTCTTGGCATTTAGTTTTCAATTAAACTAAACGTATTCGGGGTTTGTTGGTTTCCCACTATGATTCAAATAAAATAAAAAATAAATTGGATATTTATCATTCTATATAAAACTATGAGTTACTTCTCATTCCCATCGCACGTGCCACGAAAAGTGATGTTTCGTAAGCTCGTTCCTGCCGGCATAGTGAAGATTTCTTTGTTTGTTATGAATTTCGCGTACAGCTACACGAGGGCTATCTTCGCTAGCCGTCCCTAATTTAGAGGGAAGGCAGCTAGTCATCACTACCAACTCTTTGGCTACTCTTTTACCAAGGAATAGTGTGATTGGCCGTCACATTATAACGTCCACCACGGCTGATAGGGCGAGCACGTTTGGTGGGACGGGGATTCGAACCCGCGACCCGCAGATTGCGAGTCGAGCGACCTAACCATCATAGTGAAGTAAAACAAAACCCCTACTTGATCTAGTACGTTTAACCCTAATACGTAAGACTTCACAGATAATAATTCACAGTAACTGTTAAAAAAATAGGATGTATTTGGTTTCAGTGACACATATTCTGTCATATTCACACAAGCACGTGCATATGTGTATGTGTCTTTGTGTGGATATTTTAGTACTTTTACACGTATAAATCGCACTTAATAAACGTAAATACGTGTATAAACAGTACGACGTGATTACGTACATAAACATAACGTTGTAATAACGTATATAATAATAACGACGTAATAACATATATAAACCTAATGGTGTAATAAGTTATGTAAACATAACACTGTAATAACCTATATATATATAGAAGAGATTAATAACGTATACTAACAGTATACGACGTGATAACGTATATAGAAAGTATGATATTATAACGTATATAAACATAACGGTGTAACAATGTATATAACCATAACAGCGTAATAACATATATATAAACAGAATGTTGTAGTAAAGTATATAAGCAGTACGACGTAATAACGTATATAAACATAACAGTGTAATAACGTATATAAACATAACAGTGTAATAACGTATATAAACAGTAGGATGTAATAACTTCTATATAACAATACGATTTAATAACTTCAATATAACAGTACGATGTAATAACTTCTATACAACAGTACGATGTAATAACTTCTATACAACATTACGATATAATAACTTCTATATAACAGTGCGATGTAATAACTTCTATATACAAAACGGTGGAGTAACGTATATAAAGAAATATCCACTTCGCAATCACACATATGCATCACGTAAAGTACTTTTCACGGATCTCACAAACATTAAATGAGTTACTCAACAAGTGTGAATTATTCTCATACTTGGTACGGCGCTGTTATTTTTATTTTCAGCAGTAAATGTGGATGGTCAGTTTTTGTTGTTCGCCAAGTAACGATGTGAAAGAGACATGAAGCAATTGAAGAGGTGCGGATTTCAAGGAGGGTTTATTAATCACCATGACAACACACAGTGGGCATGACGTAAAGTCGTGTTGATGCAAAGGTTTTTTTATCACCATTACAACATACGGTAGGTGTGACATTATGTCATGCTAATTAAAGACAGGTTTATTTGTTTTTTATCACCATGACAACACATAATGGACGTGACATTATGTCATGCTAATTAAATGCAGGTTTGTTTCTCGTCGTGACAACACACAGTGGGCGTGAAATTATGTCGTGCTGTTTAAAGACAGGTTTGTTTAAAACCATGACAACACATAGTGGACGTGGCATTATGTCGCTCTAATTAAAGACGGGTTTGTTTAAAACCATGACAACACATAGTGGACGTGATATTTATGTCGTGCTGGTTAAAGACAGATTTGTTTAAAACCATAAGTCTTTAACCAGCACGACATAATTTCACGCCCACTGTGTGTTGTCATGAAGAGAAACAAACCTGTCTTTAACTAGCATGACATAATGTCACGTCCATTATTGTGTTGTCATGGTTTTAAACAAACCTGTCTTTAACCAGCACGATATAAATGCCACATTCACTATATGTTGTCATGGTTTTAAACAAATCTGTCTTTAACCAGCACGACATAAATATCACGTCCACTATGTGTTGGGGTTTGTTTAAAACCATGACAACACATAGTGGACGTGATATTTATGTCGTGCTGGTTGAAAACAGGTTTGTTTAAAACCATGACAACACATAGTGGACGTGATATTTATGTCGTGCTGGTTGAAAACAGGTTTGTTTAAAACCATGACAACACATAGTGGACGTGACATTTATGTCGTGCTGGTTAAAGACAGGTTTGTTTAAAACCATGACAACACATAGTGGACGTGACATTATGTCGCTCTTAATTAAAGACAGATTTATTTGTCACTATTGCAACACACAGCGGACATGACATTATGTTGCGCTAATTAAAGACAGGTTTGTTTGTTTTTAATCACCATGACAACACATAATGGACGTTATGACAACATGCCGTATAACTATTTTTTTATGTGTGTTCTTTCTGAACCACATTTGTAAGAAAGTTTGTACTAACAAACACATGTACAAGTACAGATGCCCATGTCCTTTACTGTGTTTTAGTTGCAATACAACTGGACACTTCCAGCCTTCAACTTGGAGGTTTGTAAGCGTGCATCTTGGATGCTATGATAGTTTCCCTGAATGAGTTGTTTTCATCATAATTGACGTACACAACGCTAACGTAACATTTAAAGACGCAAATCTCTAGACGCCTCATGCTACAGGGCATTAGAAATATTTCTCCACATCTGTTAACAGTATATAGTTTGACGTCTTATAATAGTTTTCTCACTTACTGATAACGTTTTAATGTTCAGTAACAGCTGAAAAATATCTGAAACTTCAGTTTGGTTGGGCAGAAGTTCCACAGTGTCTGAAACTTTGTTTTGAAATGCAAAATATTGCTATGCGAACTTAACTTTATATGCGCTGCCGTAAAACTTTTATAAATGTTTTACCACTTCCTATACTTGATCGCTTTAACACGAGATTTAAGATGGAACTTACACAGTCGAATTAGTATTAGAGTGTTGGTCGAAAAACACAGTTGATTTCGTACACTTGAAAAATATACAGACGTGTCTTTTTATATCCATTTATCTAGAGCATGGGATTAATAGGCTAGAATACATAAAAACGAAACGTTAATGAGAATTTCTTATGGTAGACTGGTTGTGGCCTAATGGTTAACCGATCTTCGAGGCGAAAGGTCTAAGGTTCGCTCCCGCAATATATCACCGAACACGCTCTGTACTTTCAGTTGTGAGATAAAACTGAATGTCAATTCGTTAGGAGTTGCCGTGTAGGTGATAGGTGATGCAGACTGGTTGCCCTCCCTATCGTCAACAGTTCAAATTAGGATCGGCTATGTCTGAACCTTGAGGTCATTGACCTGGCCGTTTAGCTCATGTATGCATAAGATGCCATTGTGGTTAAAAATGGCATTAAAGTTTCATCGATTATCGGTATCTTTACTGGATTGTCGTGTATTATATAAAAAGTATACTCTGAATTACTCAACATTAATTTTAAAGAGTTTGGGTTTTCTATCTCTACAGCTTACATTATCAACTGTATTAGTTCTCCATACCCCTTTTCAGAGTTGATATACAACTTCTACTGAAACACAACATTTCGCCTCAGTCTGTCGCACTGAATAGCTTTTACCAGCCAAAATCCCCTAACGATTGCACTCACCTTACTACTGCTAGGAATAGTATGACTGCTTGTTACTTTTATAGACATTATGCTGTTGTTGCACTTTCTAATTGGTTGGGTGACAGCCAATCACAGTATAAACTACCAAAACGTGTTGTAATCTTGTACAGTTCATTTTTCTATAATAGGGGGAGAGCAATCCCAGAATATATGCGTTTTATACCCATTTTATTAAATTTTTCTAAAATAGTGGTTTCAATCCTGTTTAGTGTTATATAAACACCCCAGCATAAAAAGTTTCCTACTGAGAACAATGTACGTACAAAAAGTATGCTGAATATACTAAGTGCAAAAAAATAACTAATAAAATAATATATATTTGATACTTCTGAAATGCGCTTATTTGGTTTTATTTTCTTACGAATATGGCGTCATGTTGCATTACATTTCATAAACTTATCATTAGTGAAGAGTGTCCAGTTAAATTTGAACTTATATGAACCACTTATTGACTAAAAGAATCGTATTATTATATTTAAGGTTTCTGATTTTAGGTGTATTTATAAGTAAGTAAAACGTAATCTGTCAGGTATAACTTAGTTCAGGGGTTTTCAAACCAGTATAATAATACAGTATATTGTCAAACTAGTTCGTAGCTTTTATCATTAAAACACAAAACTTGGAGAATATTTTTAAAAAATGAAGTGCTTACAAAACATGTAGAATATTTTTTAATGAAGTGCTTTATCTATAGAACAAGCAGACTGCAAAGTGACTCTCGTTAAATAAATATATTAGTATTTACGAAAAAAATGCATCTTCCCATTTCAGTCTCGGTCCACCCATAGTTTGAGAACGCCTATCCTAATAACGGGGCTACTTTACTTAAATTTGTCGTTTACGATCTTGTAAGGAAACTTACAGATGAAATACTTGTTGTAACTTTTTCATAGACTTCTGGGAGATGAAGATAAACGCCCATTTGTTGAAGAAGCTGAGAGACTGAGACAAGTACACAAGAAGAACTATCCAGACTATAAATACCAACCAAGGAGGCGTAAAACAGGAAAATATCCTGGGAGCCTTGGTACAGATGAACCCGTCTCAGAAATGCAGGGCGCTACTGTTGTATTCAGGTAAATTCATGCATCTATTTATATACTAATTTAGGTTATGTTATATGTTATTCATTTATAACTTTGTATTGTTGTTTTGTCAGAGGGAGGGTTCGCGGCACGTGATGAGGCGTGGCTTATTGACTAGAACCTTCCTGAAATTTTAGGGAACGATTTGAGTCATATAAAAAGCAAATTACACTAGAAATATCATTGATTTGTATGTCAATTTCAATGATTGATTGACTGTTTATTGAGTTGTCGGATTTGTAAGTTAATTTGACTATTAATATATGCAGTTAATCAGTTAGTGCAGTTTTCCTAGAGATACGATAAGTACTGAACTTACGAGAAAGTTAGCAACTAAGTGGTAGCGTCTACCATGAACTTAGACCTGTCAGTGAAGATTAATAAAGCTACCCTGTAGAACTCTAAGCTAAAAAAAAGAAAACGCTTTCTTTATCATTAAATGTATTAAATTACCCCAATGGCTCAGCAGTAATTCTGAAAGCTTGTGACGCTAAAAAACCGTTTTTCGATACCCGTGGTTGGCACAGCACAAATAGCCCATTGTGTAGCTTTGTGCTTAACAATAAGAAAAAAAATAAACTATATTGTATAAGACAACATAACATTTTTTTGAAAAACGACAACCAGTTGGCTTGATTGACAAAAAAAAGAGTCTCAATGTTTGTTTGTTTCTCCAGATTTTTCACTCAAAACTATAAAAGAGCTATTTTCGTAAGCCGACCTTAATTTTGAAATGATAGACAGGAAGAAAGACAGCTAGTCAGTAGCACCAACACCAAATCTAAGGCTACTCTCATTTGACCAAATAGTGGAATATAACTATTACACTTCTACCGCACCCACAGCCGTATGCAGTACAGAACGCGTTGCAAATTTTGTGGCAACAAGACACGAATCGTATATGAGGATATTCACAGTCCAGTACACTCCAACTATTAGGCCATACTTGGCCCAGAAAACAAAAACAAGAAAGACTGCATTCCGCAGATTTGTCAGAATCTGATATGAAAGCCTTTGTGATAACATTTTAATTTAATTTAAATCAATGTACTGATTTTACAATACAAATGAGTGAATGTGAACGAAGAAGCTAATCAAGTCGCTTTAAATCCTCCACATACATATCAGTTTTGAAACACGCATGCGCGAATTAAGTTGGGGCACAACAGAGAACACTTTATTTTAGGGAAAGGGAATGGTTAGGGTAGAGTTTTTGGATTTTAAATTGTTTGTCATACTGCAGCCGGACTGATTGTGCCCAGTTTTTCATTGCCGTATTGTTTGTCCATCAGTTACTCAAGATTATGTAAAAAAAAAAGATGTTGCTCAGAGCAGTAGTAGTGAAGACGTTGGCAGAATATAGCTTACTTCGGATTTTCTCTCTCTGTTTCCAGGTGAAAGCAGCTGTTGACAGTTAGTTAGATACACCCACTCAGCTTTAAATTAACTGAATGCTTACGTACTTACTAATAATTTGATAGATATACGTTAATCGTTAGATCCTTTTATTACCTGATGTGTTGGTTTAGTATTTGACAAACTGATGGATAGAATGATTTTAATCGCATGACATCAGTACTGAATTACTGTAAAAGGCCATTTCTGTGTATATATATGTGTGTGTGTGTGTGTGTGCGCGCTCTACATACCCCCAACTAGTTTTGGAAGGTTTTAATAAACTATTTATGTCAGACCTTGGTCAACGTACCATTTAATTACTTTCAGGCAAATTAGTTTAATAACTCGGGCAGATGTGTTTATAGATCTATATAGTCACACAAAGAAACCTGTTTATAGATCAATTTAGTCACACAAAGAAACGTGTTTATAGATCAATTTAGTCACACAAAGAAACGTGTTTATAGATCCATTTAGTCACACAAAGACACGTATTTATAGATCCATTTAGTCACACAAAGAAACGTGTTTATAGATCCATTTAGTCACACAAAGAAACGTGTTTATAGATCCATTTAGTCACACAAAGACACGTATTTATAGATCCATTTAGTCACACAAAGACGCGTGTTTATCGATCCATTTAGTCACACAAAGGCAGATGTGTGTTTACAGAGCCATTTCATAACATTCAAACACATTTATTCGTTTTTCTGGAAGATTTCTTTATTTAGTCACGCTAATGCATATCTGTTCATTTCCTAACATCTAAGCATACTTATTAATACAATCATTTAGTTACAACCAAAGCTGGTTCATTTAGTCACATCCAGGTAGATATTATTTTTCCTTTAGTCATTTTCAGACAGATTTGTTCCCTTAGTCACACTCCACAGAGATTTGTCCCTTTAGTCACATTCAGACAGAGTTGTTCCCTTAGTCACACCCACAGAGATTTGTCCCTTTAGTCACATTCAGACAGAGTTGTTCCCTTAGTCACACCCACATAGATTTGTCCCTTTAGTCACATTCAGACAGATTTGTTCCCTCAGTCACACTCCACAGAGATTTGTCCCTGTAGTCATATTCAGACAGATTCGATCCTTTAATCATATCCAGGCAAATTTGATCACTTAGCCACATGCAGGCGGGTTCGTTCATTTAATCACATCCACGGAGCCATTTTCTAAGATTCTTGTAACTTTTGTTGTAGAATTTCTTAGTATGAGTAAAACCGCGGGATTAAAAGATAGAGTAGCTATCAAGCTATTAAGAATTTTAAATATTAGTTTAGATATAAAAATACAACTATGCATAATTCAAATATTCCAACTAATACTACTGAATTAAAAAAAACAAGAGTAAAGATGACGAATGCGTTTGTTTGTAATTAAGCACAAAGATACACAATGGGCTATCTGTGCTCTGCCCACCACGGGTA
>NW_013670185.1:14253-30079 GCF_000517525.1 Limulus polyphemus
CATATGATTAATGAAAGCTTATCTTAGGACAATTGTAAAAGACGCCCATAACCAAAACTGCCGCTAGAGGGCGCTACAATCGTTCAAAATATTTACGAATTGTACCATTTTATATACCAGTATTTTCGTATCTCATGTTGACGATTTAAAGTTGTGTTATATTACTTCTTGTTGTATGTAACGTAATAACAAATCAAATTAAAGAACAAAAACTTGTTTTGAGAAAATCAAATTACAATAATATTTCATTAATCATACAAAGAGCTCTTTTTTAGGAGTGGAATTCAGTTTAAATAAATAATATTTTTTTTAATTAACTGAATAAATGTGCTTTCTACACAGCTACTAAATAAACTTATGTTGTGACCTTTCGGCCTTAGGAAAAATGTTATTTTTTTCTCTTCTTCACCAAAACGGTGGTTAAGGCGCTCAACTCGCAATCTGAGAGTCGAGAGTTCGAACATGCTCGCCCTTTCAGCCGTGGGAGCGTTATAATGTGACGGCCAATCCCACTATTCGTTGGTAGAGGAGTAGCCCAAACAATGGCGGTGGGTGGTGTTGACTAGCTGTCTTCCCTCTAGTCTATTACTGCTAAATTAAGAATGGATAGCGCAAATAGCCTTCGTGTAGCTTTGCGCGAAATTCAAAACAAGCCAAACAAATCACCAAAACGTCTAATTATATTGAAGAAAACAAAATACCCGTGAACGACGTACAGGCCTAATCTATTCTTTGATTCCCTATTCCCCCTGCAGCAGACTAGTTTCGAGAATTTCACGGCTCTTCCCAGTCAGTTATAATTCCGTAACTGCCTGAAATGGGCCTAAACAGGTAAATCGATCTTTCTCAGTCTGTGAAGAACCACCCAGTAGCTTGTGGGAATGCCATAGCATTTTCTTTCTTTGAGGGGGGGTCTCTTTTACATACCTTTTTATTATATCATCGTGAAGAGTATAACGATGAATACACAAAATTAGTCGCCAGTTGATATTCTTAACTGCAGTATTAAGCTGATCGTGAAAATATTTTATTAAAGTGGTATTAAGCTTCATTAGGTGATATTCTGGTCGTGAAATGTTTTTGGTGAAGTGGCTTAAAAGAAATACAGCTCCAATAGGTGACACTTTTCACTGCCTTATTAAGCTGATCGTATTAAGCTAAAGTAATATACAGAGGTAGAGTACGTTATATTAATACAATTATAAAGCATCATTTCGTCGTTACAATCCTTGTTGCCATTTTCGATCATGTTCTGTTTGACGACCATGCATCTTGGCAATAGTCCTGCAATGCATTTTCCATTGTAAAAAGGCTACGACGTTAGGCCGTTATGTTCAAAGCTCGCCCTTCCCCCCTACTGCTTTCCATAATCTCTCTAGTGTAGGAGGACGACGGTTTCCAAGCATCCCTTTCGACATTCTGATCACACAGAAATCCGTAGTTTCTGAGCCCACTTGACTATATATCTTTTTTTCATATGGAATAGAATGAATACCAATTTCCTTCTATAGCGAGTATGCCACCATTGAAAGGTTGTGTCGTGAAAGCAACTTGTATCACTTTTTTAAACAGAAATCCTTTTGAGAACGTTGCCTACTGTTGCCTGGGGGCAGGTGGACAGCTTTTGCGTTCGTGGATCTCACCTGTTGCAAGACACAACACTTTGTCTGCAACGGTTGTGGTATGACTTGTTGAAGGTCTCTTTCTGGATAGTCCTGGAACCCCAAGTTCATCCATATTCCATTGTTTTCCAATGTCATTAAATATAAGGGATACCCCAGTCTTAGAAATTTTAAATTCACTACCTCACAACATCTTTGTGATCGAGTTTATGAATATTTTGCATCGGCTGTCACATAACCCTCCAAAAAGCGATCAATTTTTGGTGACATCACACTACTTACCAAACGCCAAATATTTCCAAATGTAGTTCTGATGCATTCCATTCTACCGCGACTTTATATCGGCTGTGATCGTCACATTACTTACTGATTTGCATATTCAAAATTGCTTTGATATAATCCATCATCAGTAAAGCTCCATTAGTTGACATTCTTCACTGCACTATTAAACTGATCGTTAAATTAATTTTGTTACCTGAGGTAAATTTGATGAGTAATTCAGTGCCTTCCCTACTAATTTAAATGAGACAAGTGAAGAGTTTGTAACTAAATATTTGTATATGTAAATATAGTATGTGTTAGTTAGTTTGAAGTTAAACACAAAGCTACACAATGGGATATCTGTGCTCCGCTCACCACGGGTATCGAAACGCGGTTTCTAACGTTGTAAGTCCGCAGACATACCGCTGTGCCATTGGATGGCAGCATATGTTAACGTTGGAAACAATCGAATATTGGCGTTTCAAATCGTAGCTGTATTAGCCCTCAAATTACAGGCTATTTTTAAGCTGGTAACTACCAATTGGGTCCACAAATTAAGTAATTTAAGGTTTTTGCTGTTATAACGTTCTGCGTAAAGAAATGGCGCTTGTTTTCTATGTAAGATACATAAGGAACCCCATCTGTTGTTGACAGCAGTCTCCCGGTGGGTCAGCAGTAAGTTTATGAACTTACAACACTAAAATCCTGGTTTCAATTCCTATTGGTAACTTTTCACTAAAACAACAATTAATGGCGTTAATACAAATATTGGTAGTATATTTTGTGACCCATACAATATCAAGAACCCTGTGAACAACAACAATATGGATCCATAACAATTTCATGCATGAATGGTTTAGAAAAATGTGTTTTAAAGAGTGGATTGAATGGACATCGGTAATTCTAGGGTTAACGAATTTAAATATTTCTTATCATAGTATATTCTTGGGTAAATGAACAACTTCATGTCAATGTTTTTATCAAAGTAATTGCTCATTTACTCTATAACATCTTTACTAACATTATATTTTCGAAAGCTCCCTCAAGACAGAAAACGTTGGAACTTTACGTACTTCAGCAATCAATCAGCAGTCATCTAAGCCATCCACAAACTCGAACCTGATTGGAATTGGATGGAAGAGTGAAAATATGGAAAGATTTGAACACGTCGGTTTACAGAGTCATGGTAAGTGATATTGAGGCTTGTGTGTGTGCGTGTATGTTTCAAGGGATGTAATTACCTTCCTACAACTGTCTTCAGTAACAGTAGATTCAGATGTTGAAAAATTACACCAATAGTTGTTCCTAATTTTCAAATTTAAAATATCAATTCATTTCATACGTGAAGTTTGTAAATATAGGTTAAATCGAGACTTTGTGCAGGCCAAGAAGCCATAACTGTAAACGTTCTCTCAACCTCTTTATCGTCAAGATATCATTTCACCATATCTGTTGTATGGTTGTGATCATTATCTTGCTGGAAGATGTGTTCCTGTGGGAAATGGTATGATGGATTGGAATCTACCTGTACTTGTTAACAGTCAGGTTTCTATCAGTTTTGTATAGATTACCGATACCACTGGCCAAGATGCAGCCCCAAACTTGTACTGATCCTCCACTGTACCTGTTGTACATTGACCTATGATACCGATCTACTCTCGTTGATTTTTGTTGAACACTGAATTAGGATTCATCTGTAAAGAGTCCACATCTCCAGCTCTGTTGATTCCGTTAGTTGTAGTCAGATGTCCCTTTCGATGTCTTGGTTTTGTTATATCTTCTCAGCAGCGGTTCCCAAGCAGCTATACGTCCATTAAAATCACATTGTGCTAAGGTGCATCTTACTGTTCTCAGTATAACATCCACATCTGTATTTATAGCAAAATGCTTGGCAAAATGTGTACTCAACCTTCATCTATCTCGTAAAGAACATAACCTAAGATAAGTAGGTAATATCACTTATGGAATGTTTGTTTTCAACCTCGACCACATATTTCAATAACAATGCCAGTTTCATTTACCTTCTTTGTAGTATGGTGTAGAATTCCTATTGTTTTACAACCTCGACCACTATATTTCAATAACAATGCCAGTTTCATTTACCTTCTTTGTAGTATGGTGTAGAATTCTTACTGAAACATGGAGTCTTTCCGCAATTTTTCGCGTGGAGTCTCCTTGACGAACCAAAACTTCGATTTCAACACACTTCTCATGTGTAAAATATTAACTGTACTCTGGCGCAGATTCCTGAAGTACTTGTCCCCGATAACCTTTTCCTTCGTCGTTTCCATAATTAGTTTCACTACTCTGCACATATAATCATAATCACCTTAAAAAGTCTGAGTATATGTCGGTGCTTAAGCCCACAAAATTTAACACCTAGAACTACAATTCACCATCTCCAACTAGTTGAAAGAAGGTTGCTTCTAATTCAATCAAAAACAAATTAAGAATGAAAACTGGTTATTAAAAATTGACCACTGGAGTTGTACAGAAACAGTTTAATAATTTAGTTTATGTATATGCAGTTAACCGTTAGACACGAAATTTTATTGAGTAGGACCTTTGATTGTATGAAGGATAACATTGGTTAAATCTTTATATGATAAGGTTTATACAGTAAAATACACTCAGTATTGTCCTTTATTATATGAATTGGACTTAAAGTTTTCTAATTTATAACTGTTTTGTACTGATACTATTAATTTAATTTCTAACATCTCTTAACTTTTTTCTTTCCTCTATGGTTTTGGATGTAACAACTACGAAAATATGATTTAACATCTTTTTCCCGTAAGTTATTTATGTAAATATTGTGTTTTAATATGTATTAGCCCAGCAAACTGCCCAACCAAACGGTTTCAACCAAGGTGACATGTCAAAACTGACGTCAGAGGGAATGTGTAACATGGATCTTTTCCAAATAGACCAATGTCTACCGCCTTTTGGGGCTTTATCATCTTCGTGGACGTCTACATCGCCAGATGATACTAACAGTTTCAATTTTTCTTCTACGATTACAGCGTCCAATCATAACACCTCTAAACTACTGCCGATCTCAAATACCATTTCATCTGACGTCACACAATTCTTCAACAATACATGCATTCGTAGAGACGTGGATTATGACCTAGTTCCTGATGGCTTATCTTCTACCTCTGTTAGTCCCGTTCTTGGTCAAACTGAGCACAGTGTTATTACCCATAACGGAAAGCAGGAAGATGAACCCATCAAATTTCATGAACTAACTCCTGTTGTTAGATCAACAAGGCCATCCTGCGCCTTATCCTTCTCGTCGGAAGGGGCTATAAAGGCACTCATAAGCGCCCCCTCTACTACTCAGAATGTTAATAATTTAAAAAATGCTTTTTCTAATATTTCGCACAATAATTATCAATCAGATTTCCCTACAAGTCTTTCACAACAATTTGAAGAAGCCAATTCTTACAGATTTTGTCAGAGGTCCGTTATTCCCAGACAACAATATACTATTTCTACCGGAAATACAAAACCGCAAGTAATGATTCAAGCATATGAAAATAAACCATTTCTATAAAACTCGTTGCTCCCCCTCCCTCCCCGATAACCGTGGTGGGCGGAACACGGGTAAACCATCGTGTAGCTTTGTGCTTAACAAACAAATAAAAAATTATCCAAGTCAGACATTGCAAATAATAATAATAATCAAATAACTAGAAAAAAAACTATAACGAAAAAAAAAGTTGGCTAACACACTGTCTCACAGTTATCAGCGATATACTTGGCAGTTATAAGATTTTTAAATGTAATACGATAAATGTTGTAATATACATGTTATAGGAATTACTCGAGTTTCAACGAACTTAAGTAAAATCCAAAACTTGTAACCATTAAACTAAGAACGTTCCATTTATTCTCATTCCTCGTTCTTTTTTGTAGTTTGAAAACGGAGTTTACCAAATGTAGTTAGAAATAAAAATGTTCAATACTTTTTATTTTCACTAAAATTTATTTTGTTTAAATCATATATTCGCTGAAAAAAAAATGCATACAACCATATATTAATCAACTGTAAAAATGTAGATAGAAGTTACGTGTGAACTAATACTTAATAAATTCAAGGAATGTCGTGATTGGCACGGATGGTTGTGGTTACATTCTAATATGTTGAAACTTAAAATTACCCCCAAACATCAAATTGTGGCGTCGTAGGAAACTGGTGAAGAAACTGCAAAACGAAAAGTTTTTTGTGGTGATTATTTTATATTGAAAGTTGCAAAGCGAAACGTTAATTGTATAGGGCAAGAAAGTCCTGAAGGATCTGTATCAAGTGAAATCCCTATTATATCCAAGCTTTATAACCCCATCCTTCATCTGCTGAGGTCGATCAATCTCGAAATGTCAGTTATATACATGCTGATGTATCAACACATCTCGAAATGTCAGTTATATACATGCTGATGTAACAACACATCTCGAAATGTCAGTTATATACATGCTGATGTATCAACACATCTCGAAATGTCAGTTATATACATGCTGATGTAACAACACATCTCGAAATGTCAGTTATATACATGCTGATGTATCAACACACCCTGGACCCTTATTCGTTTGTTATCGAACGTCACTTACAAATAAGGCGTGTATAATATAATCCCAATCCCGCGAGAAGTCTTAGATAAAAAATAAATAAATTCAAAAGAAGCTAATAAGTAGAGAAACCCCTCACCTTGAAGAAGTTGTGCATCGAAACGTCAGTTATAAAACAGAAGTGTATAGTGTGATCCCAGCTCCTCGAGAAGTTGTAGATAAAAAGATCAATTATAAAGAAGCTAATACCTAGAGAAAGTTTCGGAATATTAAATTTATATATTAGAGAAACTTGTGCATCGAAATGTCAGTTAGAAAATAGACGTGTACAATGGAATCCCAAAACCGTGAGAATTTGGTGGTCAAAGAATCAGTTATAAAGAAGTCAATACGAAGAGAAACCTCTCCTCAAGAAATTGTGTATCAGTAAGTCAGTTAGAAACTGATTAATGCATGTTGGAATCTTTCCCTGCACCCCAAAGAACTAGCAGATATAGTCTTCTTATCCTTTCCCTACAGACATTTTCAAATCAAATGATACTTTTTATATAAATCCTTGCACTGGGGAATTTTTGTAAAAATAAAATCACTGCTAAAGCCAATAGAATTGGATGTTTCAGAAGTGGAACTTCAAATTACAGCCGTGATCAAGCTTCAAGTTGTGTACTTTCCACGTGTTCTCTCTTGTGAATGTGATCAGGCTTCAAGTTGTGTACTTCCCACGTGTTCTCTCTTGTGAATGTGATCAGTCTTCAAGTTGTGCACTTCCCATGTGTTCACTTATGATGTGATGAAGCTTCAAGTTGTGCACTTCCCGTGTGTTCACTTGCGATGAATTCAAAACATCTTGAGCGATATATAGAACGTTATAAAATTTACGTATTAAAAAAAAGGAAAGACTAGAACAGTGATATTGAAACTGTGCGTGTGTGGATTCCCTATCACTGTTACATCACACTAATCAGTATCAACGAAAAACTTGCGTTGTTTTTTACCGATGTTGATGTTCAGGGATGATACTCCACTGCGCGTCTTCCATAGTGAAAATAACTTTAACCTTATTTTATTAACCTGTATTTTATTCTATGCTCCAAGTATTTTATCATATATATATATATATATATATACACTTATGATTTTGATCCGGTGCTATTTCGTTAGTGGCTCGTCATATTTTTAGTGGCTCTACCTACCGGACGTCAGGCCGAGCTTTTTATTGTTGTTGTTGTTTAATATGCGTGAGTTATATATAAGCTAAATAACCGTTTCCATTTTTTTTATGTATGATATAAAATATTATTTTTTTAAATAATATAAGGAAGTAAAGTTTAAAATATGATTGAATTACTAACAAGGTTGTTGTTTTATAAGTGTTAATAAAGATTTTGAATATAAAAATAGTAGGAGTGTTGTTTTTAGAAAAATACCTTGAATTTCGACATTTAAATACAAGCTGCGACAGAAAACCAGGGTTCGATTCCCCCTCGGTAGACAGAGAGCAGATAATTTATTGTGTAGCTTTGTGCTAAAACAAACTGCATGAAATATCTTAGTTGTTCAGATTGTAGGTGAAGAAGAAACTAAAATGAGTTATCTGGGGCATTAAGTGAGACATCCTTGCATGTAGATATGTATATTGTAACCATAGTACGTCACTTGAATCATTTGTAACTTTCAAATGCCCGATATTTATTGTTATATATGCTTTAACAGATGGAGACATTACTTTTGCTAAACGCTGTAGTTGAACAACCGTTAAAAAAAAGTAATCGTGTAACCTGTTTAATAACCGGAAAAAAAATAACTTTTATCCTCAAACATCTTATGTTGTTCTCTAGAGCAAAATTATTCGTGCTTGGAAATACGAGGTGCGGGAGGGAAAAGGGGGGATTTAATCTCTGTTCATAAAATGAATTTAAAGAAGATACAACTGAAATGAGTTACTGAAATGTTTTGGTTGTTTTTGTGTTTTTAAAAAGGTCCTATAAACGCAATCTTTAGGTTTCGATTATCCAAGTGAAAATATACTAGAAAAAGTACTGAACGTTTACTGATAATATAAACCAGCATAATTCTCTTATATAACGCTATATTACTTGTGTCAGTCAACATTGCGTTCATTTTTTTTCTTGTGGATAATCTTCAAGTACATACTTTTCGAGCCAGTTCGAAGTTCCTAACCGAATAAATCGCAGATATTACGAAAGACTGCCTTCCAAAAATAAAGGAAGAACTTTAACAATATCAATTGGTACTGTTTCTTTAAATTACATGATAAAACACAAAATATTTTAAAAAGGAGCACAGCTAAGTGAATAAAAATAACTTTAACGCCCCAAATCACAGATCTGATACATTGTTGTTTGGTTATTTTTATTTTTTTTTGCTGCCTATAGTGTTAACTATTAAGAACCAGAAATTTTTCTAACTTGAAAAATAAAGAAATAAAAATTAAAAAATAAACTTTGTTTGTCGAATAATGGGTTATAATCTGAATACGATACAGATTTTGACGACATATGATACATGTTACTGATGTTAGTACGTGGTAATTTCAAATATTTTTCATCGTAAATGTTAGAAGTTAAAGTGTACGTCTTCAAAATACAATATGTGGGTGGTTGAATTCCTGAATAATATTAAAAAATATACTGTTAGAGGAAGAAAAGACGTCTTACAATCTGACCACATCACTCCCACCTCATGTTAGATGAAGAAGAGACGTCATACAATCTGATCACGTCACTTCCACCAGATGTTAGATGAAGAAGAGACGTCTTACAATCTGACCACATCACTCCCACCAGATGTTAGATGAAGAAGAGACGTCATACAATCTGACCACATCACTCCCACTAGATGTTAGATGAAGAAAAGACGTCTTACAATCTGACCACATCACTCCCGCCAGATGTTAGATGAAGAGACGTCTTACAATCTGACCACATCACTCCCACCAGATGTTAGATGAAGAAGAAAGACGTCATACAATCTGACCACATCACTCCCGCCAGATGTTAGATGAAGAAGAGACGTCTTACAATCTGACCACATCACTCCAGCCAGATGTTAGATGAAGAAGAGACGTTTTACAATCTGACCACATCACTCCAGCCAGATGTTAGATAAAGAAAAGATGTCATACAATCTGACCACATCACTCCCGCCAGATGTTAGATGAAGAAGAGACGTTTTACAATCTGACCACATCACTCCCACCAGATGAGCAACGTTTGTAATAAGTTGGATTAGTAAAATATTATAGTAGGAATACGACATAACAGTAATGGAAAAGAATGAATGTAATTATCAAGTGTTCTGTAAATATAAGTTTACTGGGTTCCTTGGTCCCATTGAATTCCGTGGAGAAGGGGCTGGGGGGTATCACTGAGTGTCACACACGATAGATGCTGACACTCCACAACGAAAGTACCATTCGTTTCACCTAAAATAATGAAAAAACACGTCTAAAGGAGAACGAAGTACAGCGTAAGAACATCTTGTGAATTCATTGAAGTCAGTATTTACAGAGTTACGTGTGTTCTAAGTTGTTTGTAACTGTATAGAATTCTTCTGTGATGACCTATAGCTGACTACAACATAGTACAATGCTAAAGTGCTGTCATTCAGCACTGACACTTTCCACATTTATGAGAGGGACCTTGAAACGCCGACACGTGAAACTTGTCATTTCTAGTTAACTTCACTGTCGGGCATAATGAGTTCTTGATCATGTCGTAACCTTAACAAATATTAAATTTCTTTTCCAGGCACATAGTACTACTGCTATATTAAGAATAACAGTAAATACTAGTCCTGATGATGGTAACTGTTCTACCGAAACTAGTCAACTGTAACTAATACAGATTTTACTTTCCACTGTACCAAAAAACGTCGATTTCTGTGGTTTTCATTCTTAATATTCACCCATCAAATTGACTGATCATCAAGAATGGCGGATACAAATATCATGATGGTCATCCAAGCTGACCAGAAAACAAGTTATCTTCTACGTTATCATGATGTCCAAATATGGTGACAATCCAAACCTCTACACGTGGATAAGACAATCAGCGTCACAGTGATCCATAACGTCGACAAGACATCAAAATCAGCTTTCACAGTGAACTCAGGGACGTGATCCATAACGTCGACAGGATAACAAAATCAGCTTTCACAATGATCTCAGAAGTCTAATCCATCTGGGAAATCAATGTAAAAGCCAATTTTGTCCAACAAACTTGAAAAAGTGTAGCTGTCCCCTTGGGATGTTGTTTTACCGGATCTGAACTGTCCAACAAACTTGACAAAGTGTAGATGTCCCCACGGGATGTTGTTTTACCACATCTGAACTGTCCAACAAACTTGAAAAAGTGTAGATGTCCCCACGGGATGTTGTTTTACCGGTAAAACAACATCCCGTGGGGACAGCTACACTTTTTCAAGTTTGTTGGACAGTTCAGATGTGGTAAAACAACATCCCGTGGGGACAGCTACACTTTTTCAAGTTTGTTGGACAGTTCAGATGTGGTAAAACAACATCCCCTGGGGACAGCTACACTTTTTCAAGTTTGTTGGACGGTTCAGATCCGGTAAAACAACATCCCATGGGGACAGCTACACTTTTTCAAGTTTGTTGGACAGTTCAGATCCACATCTGAACTGTCCAACAAAAGCACTTCACTCACAGCCAAATAAATCCAACAACTTATAGAACTGGAGCATTTAAGGTGTTAATTACACGATTAAGTCTAATCATTTCACATATATTTACGGATGTATCCCAACTAATTCAAGCTTCATCACGCTTAATCAGATGTATCCCAACTAATACAAGCTTCATCACGCTTAATCAGATGTATCCCAACTAATTCAAGCTTCATCACGCTTAATCAGATGGAACACAACTAATTCAAGCTTCATTACGCTTAATCAGATGGAACACAACTAATTCAAGCTTCATCACGCTTAATCAGATGGAACACAACTAATTCAAGCTTCATTACGCTTAATCAGATGGAACACAACTAATTCAAGCTTCATCACGCTTAATCAGATGGAACACAACTAATTTATGCATCATCATTTAGTAGAACACAACTAATTTATGTATCATCGTTTAGTAGAACACAACTAATTTATGTATCATCGTTTAGTAGAACACAACTAATTTATGCATCATCGTTTAGTAGAACACAACTAATTTATGTATCATCGTTTAGTAGAACACAACTAATTTATGCATCATCGTTTAGTAGAACACAACTAATTTATGTATCATCGTTTAGTAGAACACAACTAATTTATGTATCATCGTTTAGTAGAACACAACTAATTTATGTATCATCGTTTAGTAGAACACAACTAATTTTCCGTCATAATAACAGTATATAGGGATGAACCCGATCATAATGCTAACCGTACAAGTAGACAGAAAAACTGAAAACATTTTTTTAACATACACAACTATTGTAAGCAGTCTCTTTGAATATTTTTCTTGGAGTTTTAATTCAATGTCCCGTTACACATTTTTAGTTTCAAACTAAAAGTTCAACGTTATTTCTTTCTGTCTTGACCTCACTTTAACAAGAACCCATTTACATAACCTCACTTTTTAAATCCTGCGAAAACGACGTTCTTTTTTAGTTGTTGTTGTTGTTGCCAGAGCTAACTAGTATTTACCGTACTCCAAGATAGTTACTTGACCGACGACAAGACATATTTATAAAAATATCCATATATTCTTTTAATAAGAAAGACATAGAATTGTTATATTGTGTGTCATTGTTGTTATATTGTGTCACTGTGAGCTACTTCGAGCTTTTGGCTGCAGTTTTGCATGTTTTTTTTTAACATGAATAACTATTGTAGGCGTCGCCACCACATACGTATACAGTATCAACACACATTCTCTCACACATCTGACTGCAAAGTAAACAAAAAATACTTTCGTGACGCCATCTTGGCGGATATCAATCCTTATAAGTACACCGTGCTGCCACGCCCTAGCCATAAGCATATTTTAACTTCTTTTTTTTAACATTATTTCCATCTCGCTCGTTCATTCTTTCTCTCTCTCTTTCTCTCTTTTCTGTCTTTCATCACGAACAACTGCCATCACTATTTCGACTCGGAGAGGGATTGATTATCACAAGGTTACAAAACGGAAGGAGAAAGTGAAGCTCGTGCACTACCCTGCCACACAGAGCGAGGTCACGTGGAGGTCGTGCAAACTCAACACGTGGTGATTAAACTAAAGCACCACCCTTCTTAAATTTCAGGTTTTGAGATATGGCTGCATAATATAACAATTATAAAATCTACATCGAACGACAACCACGAGGTCTAAATATCATTCATATTATTCTAAGATATGGGAAATGTATTGCGTTACATGTATACATTTTATTATTCTAAAATAAGAGAAATGTATTGCGTTACATGTATACATTTTATTATTCTAAAATAAGAGAAATGTATTGCGTTACATGTACACATTTTATTATTCTAAAATAAGAGAAATGTATTGCGTTACATGTATACATTTTATTATTCTAAAATAAGAGAAATGTATTGCGTTACATGTATACATTTTATTATTCTAAAATAAGAGAAATGTATTGCGTTACATGTATACATTTTATTATTCTAAAATAAGAGAAATGTATTGTGTTACATGTATACATTTTATTATTCTAAAATAAGAGAAATATATTGCGTTACATGTATACATTTTTACATATTTTAAATATACAAGGTGCCCCCCCCCAAAAAAAAATGCACCCATCCTTATGCAACTTCTGTATATCGATTCTAAAAGTTTTATGCAAGATAACGTTGGAGGATGTCTAAAAATAAATCCACAACCATTTACGAGTTAAAGAAACAGATAAATGCCTTCCATCGTATCAGAGTTGAAAACTCATCTACATGCTGTTACACACATAGATGTCATGGTTGAAAACTATGTAACAGCATGTAGATGACATAGATGTCATGGTTGAAAACTGTGTAACAGCATGTAGATGTCATGGTTGTTTGAATGCCGGTGAAGCCCAGTGGAGCATCATAAATGATGCAACATTTTGTTGTATGAAATATTAATAAATATGTTTTGGTGACTTGTAGATTCATTTACTAAAGTCGTATTAGCATTCTGAATGTGAATACTTTTTTTTGCCACCCTGTATATTTCCATTTTTAGATAGTTCTGTTAACAAAATATAATATTAACATTTTCATCTTTCGAAACTAGAACCTTGAATACAGAAAATAGGAATATTTTCCTGGTTCGAAACTACAGCTTAGTAAACGGACGGACAAACAGATTCACAAGCCCACAAGTTGTCAAAAAACAATAATAAACATCTGTCAAAATTAATCGCCGTAATGCGACGTGTCAAAAATATTGCATAGTTAAAAGAAAATATACACACTTCATGGCTGTTAGATTCCGTGATCTTCTGCTATTTGAAAATTATACATTTTTAGTGTTTTGAAATGTACGAGAAAGATACAACAGGTCAGAACACCTTGGTTGCCGAAACGAGAGCCAAAATGTGAAATAATGTTGTTATCAGACAAGAATATGAATAGTTAAAATCCATGTATATACAACACCAGTCCACACGTGAATAAAACACAAGCTTTTCCTCTATAACTGTTAAGTTCGGACATCAATCGACAACAGAGGTCGCCACCACGGTAGTATAAATCATGAGAAGTGGTAAATCAGATTCAGTATATCAAGAGCACTAAAAAAATCCATTACGAAGGAAAAGTAACTTCGGAGATTTTGTGGTGTTGAAGCAAATGACGTACTGAAAAAACAGTTGGTAAAAGTTTCTCAAAATACACACAGTACTGTCATTGTGGATGAGCATATTAAATGTGGAAAAAGACTTCCAATCCAATATTACACAAATGAGAAACAAAACAAAACTTAGGGAAAAAAGAAAGAAAGAAACGTTAGTAGATCATTATTTTACCTCGTGCCACACAAGCCAGCCCAGCATCTTTTATAACTGATCCTAGGTGGGTCAACATGGGAGGGAAGGGTCAGGTGGGAAACCCGTAATTTATGGTTATTTCGAGAGATTTCGATGAACGAAGCTCGCCACAACTTCTAAAACGAAAACAAACTAGTTATTAATGAAAATATGACATGGTGAAATCTATATGGATTATACTATGGTGGTACCATTCCATCCAACTTATATTTACTCATCATTGCAGAAGTGACATTTTCAATTTGAGAATCACTAAGGAAATCATCTTGTAATGCATCGTGCATCTACTTCAGCTTCAACACTGCATCTTTGGGATTTACTGTGCTGTTAGTTTCACAAAATATTGAAACTATTGATTTTTATACATGATTCCAATCACCCTTTTCGAAGGTAACGATACTATTGTGCATGTTGTTTTATGTTACACTGTCAATTCAGTAATCCATTGATGAATCTCCGATTCAGGTGGTTTGTCACATTGATTTAGATATCTACGAATAAGTTCTTCCCTCATCCAACCTGGACCCACAGTTTAGGTTAATCACTACACTTAAACCATCACATTCACAACCACACCTAGAACATTTCAAGTATATTTCACTTAAACCTTCAAATTCACAATCACATCTAGAACATTTCAAGTATGTTTCATTTAAACCATCACATTCACAACCACATCTAGAACATTTCCATCGTGTTTCACTTAAATCTTCACATTCACAACCACATCTAGTACATTTCAAGTATGTTTCACTTAAACCTTCACATTCACAACCACATCTAGTACATTTCAAGTATGTTTCACTTAAATCTTCACATGCACAACCACATCTAGAACATTTCAAACATGTTTCATTATTACATCGTTTTACTTTACATTTACAAGTTAACTTCTCCATGTTGGCTCCCATGGTCTCGGGTCAAGTCAAGGGTATAGTCCAGCGACCTAGACCTCAAAAATTGTGTCAAACGTCTTCTTTTTTGTCTAATCAAAACAGCCCAGACCTTTTCGGAATGACTCGCGTTTTCGGTTCCACATCAAGATGTCGGGCTGGCTCGTGTGGCGAGTGTTAATTTGGTAATAATGTTTTCTGAGAACCCAATGTAAAAATATCGAAAAACCATCGATAAATGATTTTTGTTGTTCTTAATTCCAAATAACTGCTTTTCGTGCCTGTCCCACAGCAGTTCAGTTGCCAGTTTACGGACTTAGAACGTTAAAATCATGGGTTCGATTCCACGTAATGGCTAGAGCGCCGATATCCTAGTGGTGCTTTGTGCTAAATCGAAGAACAAACTTTTCACACAAAAAAAACATTCATTGTTATTATTGTTGTTTGTTGTATGTTTGTTTGTTTGTAA
>NW_013670185.1:31051-38526 GCF_000517525.1 Limulus polyphemus
GGGGGGCGTTATTATTGTTAATACTACTGTTATTCTTATCATTGTTACTACTATTAATATTATTGCCCCCCAGTAGCACAGCGGCATGTCTACGGACTTACAACGCTAGAATCCGGGTTTCGATACCCGTGGTGGGCAGAGCACAGATAGCCCATTGTGTAGCTTTGTGCTCAATTACAAACAAACAAACAAACAAAATTAATATTATTAAGTTTTCTGCAGCTGTGTTTAGTAGAGTGGAATGTACTGTATTATCATTTAACCTTGAAAACATTTGGCTACCCTATTTAAACTTGTTGGTTTTCAAAGTTTTAAGTTTTTAAACTTGCATGTTATTCACAAACAGTGACGCCAGAAAGACATTATTAACGACAAAAATCTTGACTCTGTTGGATAAAACGACATTATCTTGTTCATTGTATTCCCAGAGTCTTGAATGGCGACTTATCGTCGTTCTGTAATAATCACTAATATACTCTTCAATACTCTATCCAAGATGGTAACTACTCTAGTCATTTTATTCTGCATTTGCTGAAGTGATTTTATTAACAAATAAATGCACGACTGCCCTGTTCTATACTTCTTCACAGATATAAAAACCATAAAAAAATCTAGTTTCTCTCAGTGGCGTAGCCTGGCCTTTAAAGTTGCTCAGGCACCACCAGGGGCATGCTCACATTGCAGAAAGCTCTGATACGTTTGTATGCGTGCATAGAATCTGCTTGAGTCTGTGGCCAAAGAAAGAAAATGTTCTGGCACTGCATCGAATGCAATTACATCAAACACCAGTTGTTTTCTTTTTAAATAAACAATTAACTAAGTTATCCTTCTACGCATGGGGAACGTTTCATCTTCCAAACTAAATTATAAGCTTAATTACATCCTAACGAGTGGATACGTCAAATCATTGATTATTTGCTCTTTCTTCACACTTCGCACCACCCCTACTACAACAAAGTAGTTTTTACGCTTCCAATACTTTAGGTCGTTTCTCGCTCAAATATTGGCCGGGCACGTGTCCGGTTGTATGTTGTCAATGGCGATACTTTTCTCTGACGACGCACCTTCTGTTCACTTTTACAACATAAAACATTGCTCATTTTCATGACAGTAAACTCCGTGTAACATAAAAACTGCATTTATCTCGTGGACAGAAGCATTCTTTTTCCTGAAATGGCCCTTAATTTTTAATTTCATATTGCATAAAAAAAGGTTTGAAAATCGACCAATAAGCCGGAGTGCTTTCGAAAAATGGATTCTTATATCTCCTGAGAATAAAATCTTATATCTCCTGAAAATAAAATCTCTATTTCGATTTCAATATATTTAAAAAACAAAAATTTTGATCTTCTGTGTTTTATATATATTATTATCATGACTGCATGAAAAAGTAAAAGTAGTAAATTAGACGTGATGCTCCAGTCTAACTTGGATATCTTCACTACTTTTAATGAAGAACATTCAGTTAATTTACATAACTGACTGCAAGGGCATTTAAAAGTAATTTCTTTCTGCTGTATGGACGTTTTAAGACACACCCAGGAACACCATACAAGTCAACTCATCAGCTGTTGACTGTGTGTAGCCAGAAGCTTGAGAAATACCACACGCGACAGAGACGCCGACAGTTTCCCAGAATACCTTTTTTTTCACATACACGTTTTTACAAAAGGAAAACTACGATGCCGATGATTTTTTCAGGCTAGTAAGGTCATTGGACAATCTGAGAAAACTGTACGTCTGTGAACATTAAGACAGATTATGACACATAACAATGAGAATGTTAAATAAAAAAGATAAAACCGACAGATTAAATAGACAAAGAATAAATACATACGAACAGAGAAATGTAAAAAAAGACGATTACACAAGCACAAGGATGGTGATCAAAGTAACCACGCCTTATAGAAAATACTTTTCTTTTGATGCACATGTGGCCACAATGAAAAATATGAGAAGCCTTTTAGTAGCTGCGATTTAAAGACAGCATAGACACGCTCTATTCGTTGTCGTCTTTTCTGATCAAGCCCTACGATACAAGTAACGTCAAATAAAACTTCTCAGATTTGCTGGTAAAAAGAGATTTTGGGGATTTGGTGAATGTAAGTGGCCGTTGGTTCTCAGGGAATACTGAATTAAATGGACAAGAAATTGTTGACCAACTGACAAAAAAAAGTACTAAAACCAAGAACAGGGCGAACTCTTGATTGACAAGTAAATGAAACTAAGCCATTAAAAAGATTAAGACAATATTTAAGCAAAAAAAAAGTGAACTGCAAACTTCAACAATTTATACACAACCAGTAAAATGAACTGTAAATTTAGACTATGCATGCGAGTTGCTAGGCAACTGTAAAGAATCTGATCCTTGAGTTGCTAGGCGGCATTTGGTAACAAATCTGGCCAGTGAGTTGCTAGGCAACTGTAGCAAATCCAGCTGCGAGTTGCTAGACGACATAGATTAACAAATCTGGACAGAGGCTGTCAGTATATTCAAAACACTGTATGGTTTTTCTTCTAAAAATACAATGGCATTTATTATGCAACGTTATCATAATATCTTATCGACAACCAGCGATCAAGAAAAAATGTGTAAAATTGTTTAATTAGCTGCTCTCCATCTGTTGATCCACAACGCATTTTTGATAGGGTGGGACTAAATGATAAGATCGCCGTCTCTAAACTTTCGACCATAAAAAAAAGGCAAAGTTCTTTGCGCTAGTAAGACAGCCCAATAACATGATACTTCCGGGAATTCTGTCGACTTTTCTCAGAACTACACGAGCCACGTGTGACGGGTTACAGACGAGGTCTCTACAGGTCAAGAGCTGGAAAAGAAAAAGAAAAGCGAGCGAAATAGGCTAGTTGTGTGTTGAGGACTAGAGGTCAGCAAAGAATACGATTACTAAACTGATAACAGACGGACATTACTGTAATATATGACGCACATCCTTCCCTTTCAAAACAACATTTTATAGTCAAGTTTTCGACAACGACCCCGTTGTCACTATTTTTTTAAATAATCCATTAATAAGTTTTTCTTTTGTTTCCCTTAAAATCGTAGTAACTATTTAACAGAAAACTAACTTCATAAAAACTGGATTTTTAAGCTTTTTCGGTATTATTTTACTGTATAATTGTTGTACGAATTACCATACGTAAATAAAGAAATATATGTACTATATCGACACAGTGGTTTGTTTGTTTGGAATTAAGCACAACGCTACACAATGGGCTACCTGTGCTCTTCCCACCACGGGTATCGAAACCCGGTTTCTAGCGTTGTAAGTCCGCAGACATGCCGCTGTGCCACTGGGTGGCCACAGTGGTGGAAAAGCTATTTATATTTTCAAATTACATAAATATCTGTTACGGTGTGAACTGGGTTAGATTAGTTACTGTAAGTTTTTATGAATTTTATTTAAGTCAGGATTAGTGTAAGGAATTTTTAACACTATTATTTATTTATTTATTGTAACACCAAAATTTCATTATTAATTTACTTAATTTTACCTGAATTAACCAACTCGTCATTCAGAAGAGCCGACAAACCAGCACGCTGTTCTTCTCCTCTTCCTATTATTATCAGTTAATGTTTGTTGGTTTTGTTTTGAATGCCAGGCCTTATAAATTAATGTTGGCTACAACATCACACTACTATACTACCTGTAATATCATTACATAAACTAGCTGAGGGTACCTGTTAAAGAAGCAAGCACTCTGTAAAGGACAATGTTAAATAAAATTTATTTTGTTCTTAAACTCCTAATGACCTCATCAGATACTAACTGCATACACTGCTTTGTGGAAGGTAATAATTGACTCATTTAACTGATTAAATACTTGTGTCTTTAAATTCAAAGCCAAATGTTTAATAAAAAAGGTGGAAAATATCAGGATGTTTTTAAACTTCTTTTCAGTTACCCTACCCAAAATTATGGTAATCGAACCAGTTAAATCTGGTTAATGATGATTACATTCCATCCTTACCCATAACACCATTAAGCTACGTGTATCATCACTATATAATGTTGGTTACATTATACCTTTAAACATCGCCACCCTATTAAGCTACGTGTATCATCATTATATAATGTTGGTTACATTACACCTTTAAACATCGCCACCCTATTATGCTACGTGTAGCATCATTATATAATGTTGGTTACATTCCATCCTTACCCATCAGACTATTATGCTACGTGTAGCATCACTATATAATGTTGGTTACATTCCACCTTTAAACATCGCCACCCTATTATGCTACGTGTAGCATCATTATATAATGTTGGTTACATTCCATCCTTACCCATCAGACTATTATGCTACGTGTAGCATCATTATATAATGTTGGTTACATTCCATCCTTACCCATCAGACTATTATGCTACGTGTAGCATCACTATATAATGTTGGTTACATTCCATCCTTACCCATCAGACTATTATGCTACGTGTAGCATCACTATATAATGTTGGCTACATTATACCTTTAAACATCGTCACATTCTTCTAATACTATATCACAAATACATCTAAACGAAATTTTTCGGCTACCTTCGATACTCTTCTAAAAATACTTTCTTTGTGTACTCACACACTTCGAACTTTATGTATTTTCTACAAAACGATATCAACCCAGATAAAGAGTTTTATATTACAACACGCGCGAAAAAAAATTCAACAATTTGTAACACAAAAATACCTTTGTTTTAAAGACAACCCCATTTTATTCTCTACTCCGCCCCCGAGAACGTGAAGATTAATTCGAAGAACTTATGAGTGAGAGCAAAGTACAAGATAGTACAATAAATTCCATTCGGTGTTTGGTCAAGCGGGCTTGTTGCTTTTGAAGCAGTGAAATGAATATTGGTTTCTACTACCATGGAAATAATTTTCAATTAACGTCACCTTTTAGCAAATCCCCCATCCCCCACCCCAAATATTACACACACACACAACATTTAATACACATGGTCGTGTTTAGATACTTGTTGGCTGTATCACAAAGTCGGACTACATCCAGTTCTTTTTATTGTTTGTTTTCAAACACGCCCTAAATGAGAATTAGAAATGAAAAAAAAATAGTTCGAAAATAAAAATAAAAACACGAAAACTTCCCTGGCTCATCAATCATTATGCTATAACATTTCTACTGTAACAACGGCAGAACGAACTTGGCATAAGTCACGTGACTCTTAATTCCTGCCACCTGTATTTAATCACCCTGCTTTCAACTTTTTGTAAAGACATGTACAACGAGTGATGCTGGACAGGAAAGAAACTCGAAACCGCTGTCGCAGCATGAGAAGGAATGTTCACAAAAACGCTACTGCTGACATCTGGTTTCATATTCGTGAAACTTTAGTTTCTGGTATAACAAGATGACTGGGAACGGGGACTTTATCCCCCATCCTACCCATGTAATCTTTCCCAAATTACTTCTCATGTTTCTTTATCTATACTATATAAAATTTCAGGGTTAAGCACAAATTAACCACAGGACAGATACTAACTCATATTGTACTTTTTTACAAAACCAAAAAAATCTTGCTTTAATCAAATGCCTTTAACTCTTCTTTTCTGTCGTTTGTTTGGAGTTCACACACACACACACACAAATGACAACTGCTTGTCTTCAATGTAGTTGTAAGAGAGCAAATTATAGAAACATTTAAAAAAACAATTTCTGAAACTTACACTCTAGAAATCTTTCCACGTCACCGTATGCTTGGTGTACGTGTCATGAATATTTATAACTTCACAATAACAGTTTGTTTGTCAACTTTCGCGCAAAATATACTTGAGGGCGCCCCCAGTGGCACAGCGGTATGTCTGCTAGAAACCGAGTTTCGATACCCGTGGTGGGCAGATCACAGATAGCCCTTTGTGTAGCTTTGTGCTTAACTACAAACTACTACTTGAGGGCTATTAGCACTAGCCGTCCCTAATTAAAAAATTATAGACTACAGGGAAGGCAGCTAGTCAACACCACCCACTGCTAATTCTTGCGTTACTCTCTTAGCAACGAACAGTGGGATTGACCGTCACATTATAGCGCCCCATGACTGAAAGGGTAAGATTGTTCGGTGAAGGGATTCGAAATTGCGATCAGCAGATTGCGACTCAAGCGCCCTAGCTGAATAAGTGAGTGAGGAATATATATTACTATAACTTACGTAATCACGATTGCAAGTTTAAAGACATTAGAACTGTCAGAAAAAAAGTTATATCGCCGGAGTTATACGGAATCATCCAATACTCAACAGAATATACGTTTACAAGAAACCCAAGGACCGTTGGATCATACATGCCCAACTATGAATATGCTTACAAAGGATGTTATTGTACAAGGAACTTGAAAATTTTCCTCTATGTTGATACTTAACCCTTGTATTAATAGAGTAACAACGTCTTTAGTTACACTTGGAGTAACAACAACCGTCTACGATACCGGAGTAATCTAGCAAGCCATAAGTGATGTTCATACCAAATAAAAACCTTTCTTGAAAATAACGACGTAGATATACGAAAAGTCAACATGGCAACGCCATAGTTCGTCGCATTTGTTTAATTAAAAGCTCCCTCTGGTATTGTTTTTTGAAAATACATCACAGGTACAAGGACCTTTAAACCATGCCCGTTTCTTGCGCCGCCTGGCGACATATATTAATTCCATTAAATATAAATAATGAATTACAAACTTCTACAGATTTTTTTCCCTACACAAGTTTGTTTGTAATTAAGCACAAAGCTGTACAATGGGCTATCTGTGCTATGCCCACCACGGGTATCGAAACGCGGTTTCTAGCGTTGTAAGTCCGCAAACATACCGCTGTGCCACTGGAGGGCTCCTACATAAGAAACAAGTTCATTCTTGCCTACATATATACTTATAGCTTGATATAGTAGCGCATAATGTAAGACTTTAAAAGGACATTTTGTTTCTTTAAATTACTAACACACACACACACCAGTGGCAAGCCCGGGTAAAACCATATTTCGATATCCACGTAATCTATTGTGCAGCTTTGCACTTACATGCAAACAACTTTCACTAATCACTTAACTTTTTTGAGTTAGCGCCCCCTAGTGAGAACTGTAAGCATTTTCATAAACACAAACATATCAAATTACATATATCAATGGAAAAAAAATCTGTAAATGATTTATAAGTACTCTATAGGAGTGCGGGCTGAAATGTCATCTAGAAACACCAACTGGTACTCCATCCATAAACACCAGTTAGCACACAGGTATATCAGTCATCCAGAAGCAGGCTATCTATGCTCTGCCCACTACCGGTATTGGAACCCGATGTTTAGCGTCATAAGCCTGCTGACTTACTGCCGAGCCACTGGGGAGTGACAATATGACATTAAATAAATCGGGAGGGGGAGGGGGTAGATAATCGTTTTTTGTGGCAAAGGTAATACCAGCCAAACGTAATGTATTTTTGGTGGTAAAATAACTTTA
>NW_013670185.1:39417-63342 GCF_000517525.1 Limulus polyphemus
TATTTTTGGCGGTAAAATAACTTTGTGGGAAAGGTAATACCAGCCAAACGTAATGTATTTTTGGCGGTAAAATAACTTTGTGGGAAAGGTAATACCAACTAAACGTAATGTATTTTTGGTGGTAAAATAACTTTGTGGCAAAGGTAATACCAGCCAAACGTAATGTATTTTTGGTGGTAAAATAACTTTGTGCCAAAGGTAATACCAGTCAAACGTAGTGTATTTTTGGCGGTAAAATAACTTTGTGACAAAAGTAATACCAGTCAAACGTAGTGTATTTTTGGTGGTAAAATAACTTTGTGGGAAAGGTAATACCAGCCAAACGTAATGTATTTTTGGCGGTAAAATAACTTTGTGGGAAAGGTAATACCAACTAAACGTAATGTATTTTTGGTGGTAAAATAACTTTGTGGGAAAGGTAATACCAGCCAAACGTAATGTATTTTTGGTGGTAAAATAACTTTGTGCCAAAGGTAATACCAGTCAAACGTAGTGTATTTTTGGCGGTAAAATAACTTTGTGGGAAAGGTAATACCAGCCAAACGTAATGTATTTTTGGTGGTAAAATAACTTTGTGGCAAAGGTAATACCAGCCAAACGTAATGCATTTTTGGTGGTAAAATAACTTTGTGGCAAAGGTAATACCAGCCAAACGTAATGTATTTTTGGCGGTAAAATAACTTTGTGCCAAAGGTAATACCAGCCAAACGTAATGTATTAAGATAAACCACATAATTACTTGTAGTGACCAATCAGCTGTGAGCTAATTTTTTTAGCTACCACTGCTATAGAACCATGGCAACTTGTTAGATAACATCTTCTAACCATTTGCAATTTAACTTTATATGACATTATACTCAACCATAAACTTTCAGAAAAGTCTGATTAACAGCTCAAAATAATTGCATATTCTATGCGCAAAGGTCCTGAACTGGTAATGCCCTCTGGTGATATTTTATTATAATAAATATATACAATTCTCTAAAGGTTTAATAGTAATGTCTTAACAATTAAATATGTTCTTCTTCTATCAGCGCCCTCTAATTATAAATTAACTTTCTATGAACTTTGTTATCTGTATCGTATTATTGGAACACACCCATTAAAATTATAAAGAAGTTCCGTCAGTCATGATTTCTAAGTTTTTACTCTTTTTGATATTTGCTATGCCTACATTGGATAATATAACTGTGAAAATATTAAATACGCTTCGTTATATAAATTTTAATTAACACCGGAAGTCAAATGCAGTTCTGTCCAATTTACGTATGGGAAACAAGATCATACCAATGATATGTTTAAAGTAGGACTCGTTTGTAGAGCAAAGCCATACGGGGCTATCTGTTGTGTTCACCGCGGGGAAACGAACCCAGGATTTTAGCATTGTAAATCCGTAGACTTTTCGTCGTCCTCTTCTCCCCCCCCCCCCCCAGAGAACGGAGAAGTCGACGTGCTCTTTAATTCTTTGGGGGCTATTTTATCCATGCACTCTCTACCAAGGTTTACATTCTGCTTATAAGTTAATGCTGTAGTGCTTGAAAACGAACCAAGTAACAACGGACATGAAGAATGTCAGCTCTCTCTTATCTTTACATGCTTTCCAACGTCCATAACTGTTCATGGACTTCTAAGGTAAAGGCACAGATGCTCGTAAGAGATGTCTCTAAAAGGTATAATATAAATTTTTATTCGTGAATTACATCGTTTAGAGGAGCTAGAATTCTGGGCTAGACGTTTGGCTGGATGATTTATCTTGATGGAGTTACACTTTATTGGAAGCCAATCCACATAAGGATGCTAATTCTTGGGGGGTATAGTAATGTTAATACGTTAGCCTAACATTATACAGACTCATGTCTGAATTTCATTCAATCTCTTGGTGTTTAATGCCATTATAACTGTAACCTACAACCATAAATCTCTTAGAAAAACTTCCACGACATTCTCTGTGTGATTTCTGAAATGTTATATCATCAGCAGGACAATAATAAACTACCAGGACTTTTCCAGACACTCAAGTAGACACAAGTTTTGTCCAATATAATGGCATACTTTCATATGTCACATGCCAGATATTCCTCAAAGTTTTATGCGTATTATCTTTCATTTGCCTATGTGCTTTGGAAGAAGCCTGTAGACAGTTCGTGTCGCTTTTCTAGGCAAATATCTCTGTGAATTGCCTTATTTACAATTCCAAGAGAGGTTCTTACTTTAGCCGCAATGGATTGCTGTGTTCTCGCGATATTTCTGGTAACAAGTTAACTTTATTCACTACCCCTGGTGTGCAACTTGCAGCCGGTCGTGGAGTATCCATTTTATTCGTGGTGAAATCACACTTTCCCTTGCTATAACAATACGCTTCATCATTACAAATATCCTTTTTTTTCGAAACGTTAACATTTCGCACCTTAGACGCAAAAGCAAAGAGTTAAAAAATATCGAGTGGAAAATTCGGCAATTTAACTCTCCTCTAAAAAGAGAATTTTAGGCACCATCTGCACTTACAAATCGCCACAGTTCAACTGAATTTACAACAAGAGGGCTTGGACTTTTAATGTGCGTATTCATAGGCCACGAGGATGGTCAGATAACAAAATATGCGCCCCCAGTGGCACAGCGGTATGTCTGCGGACTTACAACGCTAGAAACCGGGTTTCGATACTCGTGGTGGGCAGAGCACAGATAGCACATTGTGTAGCTTTGTGCTTAATTACAAAACAAATAAAACAGAATATGCTGTAGATCGTTACTAGAGATTGTAAACCACCCTCTGTAAAGACTAGTATTGCTCTTACAAGTATGTTGTTACTCTTGTAATGATATTATTATTACTCTACCTGTATCATCGAGTCGTATATTTCTTCTTTGTTTAGAAACCACCATTCCTTTTTTCAACGTTTCACCTAATAAAACATAAAAAAGAATGATCAAATTATATGAAATTATATTACTTAATTTCAGTGATCAAATAAACAAAATACTTGCAGTTTAATAATTATATTCCAACAGTTTTTTTTGTCCCAAATTTTAACCTTTTGGATTTATCTTTAACATAATAAAAGACCCATTATTATATATTTTGACGGCTAATAAATCCATACTCTTACCATAACTTGAAAGTTACTAAGATTTGAATGATGAGGTTGAATAAAGCCCAATGGTTGGCATGCTGGACTATGGACCTGCAGATCCATAGTCCTGTCTCGTTGCAGAAAACAAAAAACTGCGCTCTACACTTTAGGGCCATGTTTGCGTTATGAGAATAAAATCAATAAACGGATAAAATCCATTGTAGTATCAGACAAGTGTAGTCAAAGAGTTAACGGTGGGTGTTGTTGACTAAATGACTTCCTCCTATTCTAAATATTCAAAATAGGGGACCAGCTAGCGCAGATGGCTCTTGAATAGATTTGTGCAAATACCCCAAATAAATTTGGATGCTGAGAAACAATCTTTAAGCCTTTTTTTTTGTTATTGTTGTTTGTTTCTTTGTTAAATATCTAAGCCGTATTGTGCTGCCATCTAGTGTTAGCTAACCAAACTTTAACTCAATTTATTCTTGCCTTCTTACATAACTCTAAAAAATAAGACTTGGCATAAGTGGCTTTTCACATGTTTAAACTTAGTTTCTTTGAACGTGAAAACATATCTTACGTAAATATTTATATTGTCCATTGGCATTTTCAACCTGAAGAATACACAGCCTGGTCAAAGAACCTGCAGTTTAGGTGTTGTCAACACGAATTTAAAACTGCGAACCAAATGGATGGCAGCAGCAGCAGTCAGCAGCACCCGCTTTCTTATTATTCGGTTACACTTAATCAAACAGCGGGATTGAATGTTATAGTTATAACACACACCCTCAGATGGAAGTGGAGCGCAGCATGGCCAGGTGGTTAGGGCGCTCGATTCGCATTCTGAGGGTCGCGGATTCGAATCCCCGTCGCATCAAACATGCTCGCCATTTCAGCTTTATAATGTGACGGTTAATCTCACTTTTCATTGGTAAAATACTAGCCCAAGTGTTGGCGGTGGGTGGTGATGACTAGCTGCCTTCCCTCTAGTCTTACACTGCTAAATAAGGGACGGCTAGCGCAGATAGCCCTCGTGTAGCTTTGCACGAAATTCAAAACAAACAAACGCATGCAAGTGTTAAGCGTTTTTAGCAATATCATGACTTGAACCTTGGATTAATAATATGCAGTTTGCCAAACAAACCACAAGACCATGCTTGGCTCTAGATGGTACCAAGTAAATGAACAAATTTAACCAAATCATGACTGGTCAAAACTTGATTTGCTAATTTACCTTATTTGTAATGGTTAAAAGAAACTGGGTGAAATTGTTTGAATGGCCAAAAATTTCTGAATAGTAAATGTTAAATAATTTAAGATAAACACAGCAAAGGAAGGTCGGACGGTGCTGCTCCCTAGTGACAAGTATATATATAAGTAAAATCATAGATTAATTACCTATAATTTCCACTATCTCCACTAGAGATATGAAGTTGATGCTTTAAATGAGAACAATGATGATCAGTAGTTATGATTCTGAGATTAATTACAATAACATAGATGTCAAAAAAGTTTTTTTGTTCAGTAGCATGAACAACTCAACACGTTTTTCACCCATACATCATATACAGTTCCGAAATGCATACTCAACCCTGACTTGTCAACACGTGTAGCGCCATCTATTTTTAAAAATGGTAATACAAAGAAAAAAGGTACTTGGTCTTTACGGTATCTGGATGCTTTGAATAATCTGTAATCCCAGATAATTTGTCCTGTAAATTTGCATAGAAATTATTCTACTAATATGATAACCTTAATTACATGGCTCGTTTTCTTTTTAATGTAAATCACCAAGAAAATAAATTGCTTTAATTTTCTTTATGAGTTATACTGTAAACCCATTGTGATTGGTAACCCGATTTTGAAATAAATTTCTGTTATGATTGGTTTGTTATGAATTTCGCGCAAAACTACACGAGGGCTATCTGCGATAGCCGTCCCTAATTTAGGGGTGTAAGACTAGAGAGAAGGCAGCTAGTAATCACCACCCACCGCCAACTCTTGGACTAGTCTTTTACCAACGAATAGTGGGATTAACCGTCACATTATAACACCCCCATGTTTGTTGCGACGGGGATTCGAACCCGCGACCCGCCTTCTGTTATAATACGAGCTAATGAGACGATAAATTAGTACACACCAAATACCTGTAGGTATCGAGAACATTCAAAAGCTCACTTTAGCAAGGAGACGTTGGTGACAGATCGTCGTCCCCCAGTGTCTCGGCGGAAATTCTGAAGGCTTATAACGCTAAAAAACGGGTTTCGATACACGTGGTAGGTATAGCAGATAGCCCATCTGATAACCTAATTGTAGCAGTAGCAAGTTGTCATGCAGTCAACAGCCACGTTCACCCTTTCTCGCGAATGATTGGAAAATTAAATTCAAATAACACAATAATCATAATAATAAATACAAATGAAAAAATGTTAAATAATAATAATAAAACCGTTGTGTTATTACCAACAAAAAGACTGATTAATAAATAACTTAAATACAATAATAATTACAGTTCATTTGATTAAGTGTGATTCGCAACCTAACAGCTGTTGTACAAACACACACGTCTGTCGTCTCCCAGCCGCCCTGATGAGTCCTAGTATTGGGTTAAAATCTTCGTCAACAATGGATATGTCAGATGGAGTGTGGTTGATAAGTTTTAACACTCGTTGACTTTCATTCACGAGTTCTTAATAGAATTAGACATAAACCTTATCTACACTGCAGGAGTAATGGGTGTAATATACCAAATCCTGAAACCTTATCTACACTGCAGTAGTAATGGGTGTAATATACCAAATCCCGAAACCTTATCTACACTGCAGTAGTAATGTGATTTAAGATATGTGAACACAAGAAACAGAACAAGCTGATATGGGATTTAAGATATGTGAACACAAGAAACAGAACAAGCTGATATGGGATTTAAGATATGTGAACACAACAAACAGAACAAGCTTACATGGGATTTAAGATATGTGAACACAAAAACAGAACACGCTTACATGGGATTTAAGATATGTAAACACAACAAACAGAACAAGCTTACATGGGATTTAAGATATGTAAACACAACAAACAGAACAAGCTGATATGGGATTTAAGATATGTGAACACAACAAACAGAACAAGCTTACATGGGATTTGAGATATGTAAACACAACAAACAGAACAAGCTTACATGGGATTTAAGATATGTGAACTCAACAAACAGAACAAGCTGATATGGGATTTAAGATATGTGAACTCAACAAACAGAACAAGCTGATATGGGATTTAAGATATGTAAACACAACAAACGGAACAAGCTGATATGGGATTTAAGATATGTAAACAAAATAAACAGAACAAACTTACATGGGATTTAAGATATGTAAACACAACAAACAGAACAAGCTGATATGGGATTTAAGATATGTGAACACAACAAACAGAACAAGCTTACATGGGATTTAAGATATGTGAACACAACAAACAGAACAAGCTGATATGGGATTTAAGATATGTAAACAAAATAAACAGAACAAACTTACATGGGATTTAAGATATGTAAACACAACAAACAGAACAAGCTGATATGGGATTTAAGATATGTAAACACAACAAACAGAACAAGCTGATATGGGATTTAAGATATGTAAACACAACAAACAGAACAAGCTGATATGGGATTTAAGATATGTAAACACAACAAACAGAACAAGCTGATATGGGATTTAAGATATGTAAACACAACAAACAGAACAAGCTGATATGGGATTTAAGATATGTAAACACAACAAACAGAACAAGCTTACATGGGATTTAAGATATGTAAACACAACAAACAGAACAAGCTGATATGGGATTTAAGTACTGAATAGGTTCTCGTGCCTTGGTGGACATTTAAATTTCTTACCTAAATGTAGCTCGGAAAGATGGTAAAAAGATAAGAACACAGAGTTAGATTTTATCGTTGAAAAAGTCAGAAGGCTTGTTTTATTTTTTGTTTTTAAGCGCAAAGCTACACAAGGGGCATCTGTGTTGTGCCCACAACGGGCATCAAAACCTGGTTTATAGCGTTATAAGCCTTCAGACTTACTATTGAGCTACTGGGGCCGTCAGGAGGCACCACGAAAGGGGAGAAAGAGGGATGAGTTTTTTTTTTTCTTTTTCAATAATATATTCGAATTAACATGCTTTCATACTTTCAGACAAACTTTTTCATCATATCAAAATTGTGTAATGAATTATCATACACCACTGTTTTGAGAGTTTAGGTAACTTACAGCTAGTGAAATCCTACCAGTGAAATTTAGAAAAAGTTCGGCTCGTACTCGGTTCTTTGTCAAAAAGTTCGGCTCGTACTCGGTTCTTTGTCAAAAAGTTCGGCTCGTACTCGGTTATTTGTTGAATCTCGCAAAAAGCTACAAGAGAGCTATCTCCGGTAGCAGTCTCTAATTTTGTAGTAACAGACTACAAGGAAGGCAGCTAGTCAACAACACCCACCGTCAACTCGTAAGCTACTTTAATCATATAGTGGGATTTCACCGTTACTCTTATTACGCAGCTCACGGTCGGAAAGTAAATCATTTACTTTCATCATGAAAAAAAAAGCTTCCGATACTAATATACACTATTATATAACAATAACAAGTCACCAGATCCCCAAGATTCGCAAATTATTAAGTCAACAGCAAAATGATTATTAGTGAAGCTGCAAGTCGTGGTACACAGGAGTCACTGATGTCGAATTTGTATAATTACTGAAGGTCATTGTATACGAATTAATAACACTGATATCTAGAAGCTTGAAAATAAATGCAATTTCTTCTGTACATGTTCAAATATCGAAATTATGTTTATCTTAAACTGAATAATTATTTGCCAATTGCAGCAACGAACATCCACCCTGCATCCGGGTATCTAGGCGCGAACGTCACAGACGACCATGCCCATTCAAGTTCACACAATCATTTGATCAGAACGTTTCGAGAATACTAAAATATAATTGTGACAAATCAAAATAACTTGAATAAAATTCCTATATTTCTGTCGTACTTGTAAATATTAAGGGAAAGAAACAGAATGTGGGTGAGTATTTTTCGGATCCCCCCCACTAGAAGCTTTGTAATGCACTTCGATTTCTAGTCGACGAGATGAAGCTTCGGTTGGTGCGAATATCACAGCTACATCAGCCGCCATATCTAAAAATATTTGACCTATACAATATCAGCTACTCCCACGTTCTCAATACAAACACCTTGTATACCACATTACTATCTAACTTTTATTTAAGATAAAATCATAGGTTTTGAAAGGGGAAAAAAAAACATCTATGCCGTCGCTAGGAGCTGAGAAGTGGCGCCATCTTCCAGCAAATATGAGTCGCAGCTACAGGAACTACATTTTTTTCCCTGTGGACTTGTCCACTTCAACACGACGGCAGAGTGTAGGGTGGGGCCGGCTGATCTGTTACTGCCTCTAAGAGCATTTTCCGCATAGCTTCACGTGTATTGCGTCTTATAACAAGCAACTAGTCAGCTAATCCAGCACCAAACTTAAAACACCACAGTGATTTTGATTTGTAAAAATCACCTTGAATTCTCATATTATAGAAATCTAAACAATAGCAAGTCAACATATTAGAATGTTTCACACAACAATCAACTTAGCTATCTTGCATTTTAAATTATTCGTTAAAAAAAAAATTACCATCACTATCATCATACAATCAACATTCCTAATTCCCAACCTTCGTTGTTGATGTTTGTCTACAATTAGGCTTGCGAACAATAGATGTTAGTCCTAACTACGCCAGTACATAGCGTACGAATCAGTTTCTTCTCAGTCGTAAACACCACCAGTACCGTTGTTTTCGACTTTAACTTTCACCCAAGGTTACGTATTACAGAGTTGGAATGATTATCCCATTTCGGCTGTTGAGGGTTTCTGTGAAAAGTATGGTTAGCGGAATTAAGGATTTTTCTAAACACTTACTAGAACATAAAGCTCTCCTTGCCTGAATCATAGTCTTTTTTGTTGTTGTTGTGTTTGTTTATCAAAATCAACAACATTTATCGTTACAACACTTTCTAACCTGCTATATATTTCTCTACAGTTAACTTTATATTAATTATATTAGTTTTTTTTTATAAAATATTTACAAAGGCACAAGCTTTTGGTCACGAATTCTACTTTAAACTTTTCAGGGCTGGACGTAACATAGTAGTTATGTTGCTTGGAATGTGAATCCGGAGGTTCGTGGTTTGTGCCCGGTTGCCCCAAAAACGCACTCCACACTTTAAAACCGTGAGTGCGTTATAAATGTGACAGTATAATAGAATGAGTATCTCAAGAGTTGGTGATGGGAGCTGTTGACTAACTGCCTTCCCCTACAGTCGATCAGTTCAAAATTAGGAACTGCTTTCCGCATACAGCCCTTATGTAGGTTTACACGAAACCCTGTTATGTGGGTATAAGCGCCAGTTGGTCAATAATGTGTCAGGTTGTTAAAGTAAGAAAAAAATTACGTCAAGTTATCAATATGCACTGGAAAAAAAAACTTCCAAAGGCCAGAAACAATAGTACCAGCTATAACGAAAAGTGAGGAAAAGAGGGGGGGGGGGTTTAGAATTACCGATGGAGTCAATAAGCCCCCTCCCCCATATTTTTAAGCCCATTTTTGTAAACTATTTATAACCCCAAATTGCTTGTCAGACCATCAATCACTTTGTTGGTTACACAAGTCACACACACAATAAATGAGAGCTAAGAAAAAATGTAACGAATCCCACGTTTGACCACTGTGTATTTAAACTAGAGAACGAGGGACTTCACCCAGTTGTCTTGATGAGTACTTTAAAATGACTGGTGTAACATAAAAATATAAAAACTATTTAGAATGACGCAGTATGAGGGCTCCTCCAATTGCGAACGGTATAAAAATAATTTGAGGACTGAATAAGGCTAATTTAAAAAATACAATGTTTTCCCAATGTGTATGATTACTGGTAGAGTGTATTATCAAATGTTTTTATTACCAAGCATCGCATCCCACAAATAGTAAGAGGCAACATACAGTTATAATAATAAGCCCTACTTTTATTAACTATACATCTAATGATTTTTCACTGCTATCAGGCCAACATTATTATTATACAGTGATTTTGTAACTAAATATTTTATCCAATATTATTAATATTAACGGGATTCTGAGGCGACGCATATTTTTATGAATAAGAGGTTAATTCTGAAGTGACCTTTAAGCTATTCTGGATTCTTAAAACTATTTCTAACCTGCGATAAAAACCACGTTAATTGCATTTTTTTAACATTCCCCATAAACTGTCCGCTTAAAAGCATTATACTGTATATATATATATATATATCTCACTGTTCAACTCAACTGACGATTTATGGTAATGTACGAAAGGCCTCTTGTTAGAGACAAATGGTTTGTTTGTTTTGAATTTCGCACAAAGCTACACGAGGGCTATCTGCGCTAGCCGTCCCTAATTTAGCAGTGTAAGACTAGAGGGAAGGCAGCTAGAGACAAATGGACAAACGAAAATGAATTTGTAAACAAAAACCTGCAATTGACGTGACTTCACAAAGATCAAGCCTATTGGTTTCTAATTCTCCGCCAGCTTTTGGCGTTCAAAACGTATTTTTAACCTGATGTTTGCTTCCTGCATTCAGAAACGTAAAACGATTATTGCTACAACTGATGTAAAACTTGACCGATAAACAAGCTGTTTTGAAGTGTATCTAAATATAACGTATGCCATCCACTTGTACCGCTAATTCAGGTAAACAAGAGGGAGCTCTCAATAGCTGCGGCTGTAATTAGATCTCAAATCGGTCAAGAGATGGGGCTATGGGCTAAAAGTTTGTACTTAAAAAAAACAAAACAAACTCGGAGCCATACTGTGAGCCGCTATGCCAATAAAAACAATAAGTAAGCCCTATTATTTCAACACACGCACGCACGAACATACAGGTTTTCTTGATTAAATATTTATTGGCGTATGGTGGTTAACGGGTTAATGTTTTGGGTGTTAGGCGTTCCGTTTTGGATTAAAACCCGTATTATAAAATTAAGATGATCCTCCTTAACGAGGCTGTGAAATTGGATCTCTAGGATTATCGTTTGTCTTTGTTTGTCTGTTGTAAGTCCGTAAACTTACCGTTGTCCCACCAGGAGGCATAAGATGATCGACAGATGTTTTGCTCGGTTATCTTACACTGCACAGTCTCTAGCTCCCCTAGCGGAAACTACTTCCGTTGAGTCAATTTCTTTTTCTTCTTTTTTTTATCTAGAGACTATTGCTGTTTCCACTACATTCTACTCAACCTCTACAGTCATTAAGATAAGCTGAACTTCTTACTGAAGTTATAATTTATGAAAAACAACCAAACTCGTAGAAAGACAAACTTGTATGAACTCTGGTAATTGTACGATAGTTTTAGATAAGAGATTTTTTTTTTTGTATTAGAATTTCCAAGCAAAGCAACACATGGACTAGTTGCGCATAACCTAACTTTGAAATGAGAGAAGGAAAGCAGATAGTAAACAGCACCCACCGCCAACTCTTGAACTAGTGTGACCAAATAGTGATATTTTTACTGTCATTGTCATATCCGCGGCCCCCAAAGTGCGGAGCGCGTTTTTTTGTGTTTGTTTTTTATTGTTTTTTGGGGGGGTTGCAGCGAACCATGACCCATGGAATTCACAGTCTGAAGATGTTAACCACTGGGCCACGACCAGCCCAGATAAAAATGAAACCTGTAGATTAACTCTTTATGTAAGCCAAACTGAAGACAATCAAAATACAGTTAAGGATTAGAACACAGTTCTATTCATTGTAAAAAATAATACTGAACCTGAATACTGTTATAAAAGTTGAAATCAGGTATATTAATATACCTGAGAACTAGCATCCAGGTGAAACTTGAGAAGGTAAGCTCCATGTAGTATTCAGGTCAATCAACTTAAGCAGTAAAATATACACGAGTAAACAATTACGGAAACAGTAATAATATCTGAAGCCTAGGAACTGCGAAACAAACCAAACACAATTTGTGGTGTGCTGTAGGCAAGATTTGAGATTGTTGCTCCATCTAGTGATCAAGTGAGAAAGTCAATCATGAGTAATATGTAGCCTTGACAACAAAAAAAAAAACTGCCACAGGTAGGAACAAGTTAGTTCTAGAACAAGTAAATTTTACATACATATGAACTCGGAAAACAAACACTGAAAAAAAGTATCTATCATGCATGTTAAGAATAATTACTGCTGCACGATATAAATAATACACTCGAAATAGCATCTTACTATGTAAAGTAACTAGGTAGAGACCAAATGGTTATATGTAAACACAAGTTTACAGTTAAAGAACTAGAAAATTACATGTGATTATACAATTTGACGACAGTACGAAAACACAAATCTTTATTAAGCTCGATAAAACTATGAGTAATGGAGTGTGGTATAACTACAAGACTGAACCAATAGAAAACCCTTTGTGATATCGCTAAAGAGAAAATAAAATTAACAACGAACGATCAAAAGTGGGCATAATTACCATATGCGAGTTTCTCAGAGTATGAAATGTCAGAACAGCCTAAATCAATGAACAAGCAGGCAAGATTTAAAACAGGCAACCATATAGTAATTCTGTCTCGATATGACGTCAAGAAAAGTGGGTTACGTATGTGCACGATCTAGGTCGTCAATGCTGACGTTACAACTTTATTTAAACTCCACTAAATAAGGTGTAGTGAACTGCAGCTGACTCACTCGCAAAAAGCATGCGCATGCGCACACAATAAAAAAAAAAGTCGAAACCACTTGAATATTTCGAACATTCTCAATATGGGGCACCTTAATGGCCAAGTGTGTATATGATTTGTATTTGCAACAAAATGCCAGTTGCACAAATCTTTGCTAAGTTTTAATCGGACCAGTTAAGAAATATTGTACAGTAGCACAACTAAAGAAATTTCTGCCACAAAAGAAAAGGAACGAATTCTTCTTGTCGACAGAATAGTCAAATTACGTTCTTCCGTTCCTTTTATCGGTGAGACTAACGAATAGAACTTGTATAAAGACTCGTTCATTTATCACTTTGATTCAACATCACAAAAAGTCCCATCCTTGATCATCCAATAAAATTACCCAAATCGATCTAGTCAGCTAATCAATCAATGTTCGAAATTCTACACGATTTGAATAAAAGGAATCCAAATGATACGACTAAGGAGAGGTTTATGTTAGACAGGACCTAATAAATTACACAATAAAGAAATGTTTACAAGGTGCTCAGGGCAGCTGACATTCTCTGATTACCATGAGTGCCTCCAGGCGGCTACAGATTCCTAACCTCGAGTGACCTTAACCAACCTTGTTGTGACAAGCAAGTTTGGAGGAACAGACGACTACACTGTGTGGTTGAGACACAATGCTAACTAACCATTTAAAGTAACCAGTTATACAAAACACAGTTGCTCAATACAAACCCAATTTGTAAAATGATAATAATAATAATTAAAAACATGTGAAGGCTCAAGTAACAAAATATACAAACAAAATGTATTCTTTACTGTCACACAATCACGGAACATGCAAACGCTGTTTAACTTAATTATATTTCCATTACCAAAATGTGTAATATGTATAATTTAAAACTTTCCAAGCGAAAACATAAATATGTAATGTGCGTATAAATCTTTGTCAGCAAACGTACATTATCAGCTCCGACAGTACAGAATTATGTTCAAAACTGTATCACTGAAAGTTTCTCAAAACTGATTAAATATAGAAACAGAGAGACAAAGTATAAGAAACTTAAGGAGAAAGAACAACCGTCTAATCAGCTACAAAATGTTCTTTGTAGGTTTGGAAGCAACTTAAAAACCTTAAGGGTCCAATCCTCCTGACAGTGGTGACAGCAACATTTTCCACATCCTCCTGGAAGCGGTGACAGCAGCAGATTGCCACTTCCTCCTGGAAGCGGTGACAGCAGCAGATTGCCATTTCCTCCTGACAGTGGTGACAGCAGCAGATTGCCACTTCCTCCTGGAAGTGGTGACAGCAGCAGATTGCCACTTCCTCCTGACAGTGGTGACAGCAGCAGATTGCCACTTCCTCCTGGAAGTGGTGACAGTAGCAGATTGCCATTCCTCCTGACAGTGGTGACAGCAGCAGATTGCCACTTCCTCCTGACAGTGGTGACAGCAGCAGATTGTCACTTCCTCCTGACAGTGATTATAGCAGCAGGATTTGATGCTAAGAAGTGTAAAAACTGATAACAACTTGGGAAGTCTGGTTACCTCAAAACAGAAGTATATATTGTACACAATTAAATCATATTGTTCATCAAACATTAGTATTAGGCTTATATCTTTAAAACACTAAATTCTATATCTAGTGCCTTATCTATTTTCAAAAATTAGAAGAGTGTATAAAAATAATATTTCAATCACACTTTTCGCGTTTCGCTCACTCCAGAGTTCTTCAGACCGGCTAGGATACAACATATATATATATTAATTTAGGTATGAGAATAATGTTATGAAATTTCGCCCAATTTATTTAGTATTCGATATTATAAAGCGGATCAACGTCTGGTGAAAAATATATGCTTAACATCTATAGACAATATATTATACCCGTTTTTCATTGAACTCCTTTTTCCATCAATGTTAGCTTTACTGATAAAATCAGTCATATTTCAATCACAATAAGAAACATTTTTATTGCGTGAAAATTATCTTTCAGGTGGTTTTCAGTTGCTAGTATTGCATTAATTGAGCCCCATCACTATTGTATTAATCTAATATTGTCTGGCGATATATATACACCAAGCACATTTACGAGAACCCCAGAATCAGCGAGGAACTTTGAACGCTGACCACGTAAAGCTCCAAGATATTTAAAACTGTCATCGTATCGATCAATCATTTATCACTCTTCTTCCAAAATGTTCATTCACATAATTATAATAAATCTTTTAACGGAACTACTCACCTTAGAATTTTCCAGCTGCAAGAGAAATTATGAGCAGCGCCAACTCAATGAAGCTGACGATTGTCTTGGTTTGTTTTGAATGTCACGCAAAGCTACACAAGGGTCATTTGCGCTAGCAGTCCCTAATTTAGCAGTGAAAGACTCTTTTACCAATGAATAGTGGGATTGACCGTACCCTTATAACTCCCCCCACGTCTGAAAGGACGAGCGTGTTTGATGTGTAAAAATATATAATACAAAAATTCAAAAGTTTATATATCAAAAATCCAAGAAAGTTGAATAAAACTGTCCTTAAATAAACGTCATCAAGAATGTTCTAACCTATTAAAGAAATTATTATTTCTTACAGTTTAGTTTTCCCTGCGACTACTGTCAACTTGTTGAATCGATTTTCCAAGGAACTCCAGTTTCGAAATACAACCCGTCTGACCTCGTGATACACTGATCGTAAGATCTGTGAACAGGACAATCGCCCACAAGAATAAACATTCCACTCTTTTTAGAGCCTTCAATAAATGCTATCTGATCTTTTTAATATCATATAAAGTTTCTTTTCGGCAAGCACACATTCAAAATGTTAAATCGTTCTCAAAGAATACAAAATTAGAACAGCTACGCCACTGCCTGACCTGCAGTCTCATCATTTCAATTTTGGCAGAAAATTCAGCCATCACGAATTTTATGGACAAGGGCCAAAATGTTCAAACTCGGTAAATAGAGGATGCTTATTCCTTTAGCTATTTCTTGCTACCCGTCAGTAAAACCGTTAAGTTTTAGATTAGCTGTATTTGTAAGTAATAGGATAATTTATGGTAGTTAGCATAAGGCCATGATGTTACAAACAAGACATCCAGGTATCTAAAAATAAACTAGAGTTATCGAGTTTAACAGACCATCAAAGAACAGTATTCTCTGCGGTCTCTCTAGTCACTGATAGCAGCGTCTTCAGCTACTCTTATCTTCCATCATCTGTCTCAGTTATCAGGCACTAGAAAGACCATATGGTTCTGAAAGTACATGCTGTACGTAGTTTGACGTCACCAAAGATCAAGAGTGTTTACTCCGTAACAGTTCACGGGAAGAAAGTTAGGAAGCAAAGAACCAGACGTGATATCTGGAGTTAACTACAAACACATGGAGCAATTAACAGCAGTTGCGATAAAAATGGGGACCAAGATTTTGATGATGTAAGAAATAAATCGAAAAAAGGAAAACAGAAAAATAACAACTACAGGGTAAAATTAAGATGTCATTTCCTCCTGATGACGATTCGAGTAGCAAGTAGGTTATCTCCCAATAGTAATCAAGGTAGTAACTTGTCTCTTTTCCCTATTAGCAATTAAAATAACAGGTCGTCACATTCTAGAGTGGACAGTGTCTAGAGCTACGTGTTGTGGTCACATTCTAGAGTGGACAGTGTCCAGGGTTGGGGGATGTGGTCAATAACTAAGGGCAGTATTCAAAGTTGTAGGTTTTAATCACTTCTAATCGACAGTGTTACAATTTCTATGTTGTTATCAGAGTGAACATAATTCAGAAGTACAAGTTGTTGTAAGTTTCTTATGGTAAACGTGGGATGTTGGCTCCTGATTACAATCAGAGCAGCTGATGGTTTTCTTTGCATGTTGAATTTTCGCGCAAAATTATTCGAGGACTATCTGCACTAGCTATCCCCGATTTTAAAGTATATTGGAGGGAAGCTAGTCAACACCACCCACCGCCAACTCTTGGGCTACTTTCATTTACAACGAATAGTGTCACATTAGAACGCAGACACAGCAGATGATGCGCAACTCCCTTTTAATAGTTGCCTAGATAGCAGGTTGATGTTATCTCGATAGTATTCAGAATAGTTTAATTTCATTCGATACGTTTCTCAGAGATACGAGCTGTCACTAAGATATATTAATAATGACGGGTGTGTGTGTATGACTTAACAATCTGAGGACAAAATAACAGATCCAACCTCAAATTCAAAGGACTTTTCTTACTTCTTAACTTGAGCTTGCATCACTTATCTAACGTAGTAGCATGATACTCTAGTTATGCTCGTAATCAAAGTTGCTACATATTTACACACAAAGCTTACTTTCGTCCCCGTTCCTTCACATTTTTACGAAACGTTATATTCGCCATGATCCTCCACAGTACAAGAAACGCTCTATTCGCCCCGATACTCCAAACTACAAGAAACGTTCCATTCGCCCCGATACTTCAAAGTACAAGAAACGCTCTATTCGCCCCAATCCTCCAATCTACAATAAACGCTCCATTCGCCCCGATACTCCAAACTATAAGAAACGCTCCATTCGCCCCGATCCTCCCAAGTACAAGAAACGCTCTATTCGCCCCGATCCTCCAAACTACAAGAAACGCTCTATTCGCCCCGATCCTCCAAACTACAAGAAACGCTTCATTCGCCCCGATCCTCCACAGTCTTAAAAAAATGCTCTATTCACTTGGATCCGCCATAGCCTAGTAAAAATCTTTAATCACTTTTTTGTTGCATTTCAAACGAATAAAGTTAGGTAATGATACACCAGTCACAGTCTATGCTGTAAATTCACAAAATCCAGATAATCGTAGCGTCAGTAATTAAATACCTTTAAAAATGAAATTCAATGCTCTTTTCAATTCTCGTATAATTGTTTCGACATTTTTTTTTCCAGTCTGAACGAAACTACGTAAAATAACTTCACTATCGAACAGTTAGGTTAAAATATTCGGATCACGTAGATCAAATATCTTGTTACTACAATGTTCTCAACGAATGACAGCAGGTTTGCTGGCATACTGTATATCAAGATTTTGTCAACACGACATTTAAAACCTCATCAAGTTTTGGAATGTTTAAAGTCTAAGAGATGTTTGACCTCTTTTTTAAAAGCTGTGTGCACGTTTATAGATATTGGATACCATGTGTAAATTAATGTCTCTACTTCCAGTTTCAAGGGTTGCTGCTCATTAGACAAAGATATAACTGTATCAATACCAGTCCATATGGACATCACGAGCTTTTAAACATTTCTCTAATATACCGAGGCACCAAATGACTTGTGGGTCCATGATTTTGTTGGTTACAAAGTCCCTAATAACATACGGGTCACACGAAAACGCGTTGAGAAAACTACCACCAATATTACAATTAATGCCACCTATTGTTGCTGAGAGCCCCTATGTATTTTACACAGAAAAAAAAAAAAGAATGATTTCATCCACTTATTCTGGTCTGTTCTTTACACAGAGCCCTGCGACAGACAAAAACATAAAAATATTGAATATGATGCAGTATCAGGAGACCACCGACGATGGATGTATAAAAACATGTCGATAATTTGAGGGTTAAATACCCTCTTAGGCCTAATAATAATCTTTAGAATCATTTCCTACTTCTACGTGGTTTTGTGTTTGTAAGAGGCTTTTGTAACATCCACAAGAACTCGTAATTAAGTCAAGTGTCTCTTCTGTAGTCTGAAAGTATTAATCTCTAACTGCTCTGTCGCTTTGTCAGCTGTATTGCACAAAAGAGTCGTCATTTTGCTTGTTCCACTTGAATGTTTGTAAAAGCGGTATATCGTACTTAAATTTATTGTTATACACTACACTGAAACAAATGAAGAGGGAAAACGTTCAACACGGCCTGCAATTTCAAAGGTCGATAAGTCATTAGTGAAGTTAGGTGTAGGCTCTATGTCCTACTCTGGGAATGCAAGGCTACTTCATCGCTAAGCACCACGCAAAGACAATATTCCCATTCACTCTCAAGACTTGTTGATTTGGTGATCACTTCAAATGTGGTTAACCTTTCTCTGTAATTCCGTCATTGTTACCTATGGGTTAGGCTTTGGATCAGAGGGTCCATGGTTCGCATCCCATTGTCGCAAAATCATGCTCCTCATTTTGGAGCCGTGGATACGCTATAAATAATAATGTCGGTCAAATAGTCAAATAAGGCAAGAGTAGGCCAGGAATGGACGGCGGGTGCTTTGGACTAGCTGATTTTGTCTTATAAATCCAAAGCATCTATCAAAAACAAACAGTTACTTCCTGGTGGGGTGGACGTTTTTGACGATATCATACCATCAAAGCTGTTCAAGTGTTAAAAACCGAAACAGAAACCAGTGAGAAGTTCATTTTGTTAAAAACCGAAACCAATCAGCAGCTCATTTTTTTGCTTGTTTGCGTTGTTAAGCACAAGGCTACACAATGGTCTCTGTGCTATGCCCATAGCGGGTATCAAAACCCGATTTTTAGCATTAAGCCCTCATGCTTTACAGATGGACCACCAGGGGCCCCGATCAGAACAAAGCTACCAAAACTAAAAATCAAACTATTAATGAGCATAACTTATTGGGTTCTTATGTTCTTACATATAAAGATTGGAACTCATTATTTCATGAATTGGATACTTTTGCTACTAATGGTATTTTCGGCCGAAATCCTAATAATAACTCTCTAAATTCGGACAGTGCTTAGGAGATTTATGTTAGTCCTAAATACATGTATTAAGTAACAATGCAAAAGAACCTCTGTAATAAACTCCTAGTAAAAATACATTTAAAAAGTAGTAGTTGCATATGGTGTTTCTCACACCTCCTAGTCCGGACACCGGGTAAGCATGTTTTGGTGTGACGGGGATTCGAACCCGCGACCTGCAGATTGCGAGTCGAGCGCCCTAACCACCTAAACATTCTAAGCAGTAAGTTAATGAAAAAATACAATAGAGAAATAGCGTATAAATTATACAAACACATGAATACTAGCTTCCAGTAGTGTCGCCTTCCATGTTTTTTTATTTTGATTTTTTACGTATTTAAAAAGCATGAAAAAGTTACGTTGCCAACATCTCACGTATTAAAACAGCGTCCCCTGGTGCTGATATCATAAAAATTTCATGGAGAGCAAACAATAATTTTACCTACATGCTTAATAATCTGATTGACGGCAAATTTCTAAATAATTTAATTTTATATACTCTTACACTATCGATGCAATTATTACCTGCTACAACACTTAGTCTACGGATTGTTTGTTTGTTTGTAATTAAGCACAAAGCTACACAATGGGCTATCTGTGCTCTGTCCACCACGGGTATCGAAACCAGGATTCTAGCGTTGTAAGTCCGCAGACATACCGCTGTGCCACTGGGGGGGCTAGTCTACGGAAACAAAAAGTGGGCGAACAAACATATTTTCTATATAAAATACATTCAAAACTCCAGCAGTAATTAGTTGTGTTAACTCCAATACTGATAGTATTTTTATTTAAATGTTCTGTGCGACTTATATCATAAGAGATCATGTAACCAATAAAGTCACAGACACACAGGTAATTTGTCATAAACAGTTTAGAAAAAAAAAAGTTTAAAAGGATGGCCCCCGGCCGGTTAATCTGTGGTTAAAGGTACTTCCAATTGGTCAAGTGATGTGGTGGTCAAAAAGTTTAAAAGGAGAGCCCCCGCCGGTAAATCTGTGGTTAAAGGTAATTCTAATTGGTCAAGCGATGTGGTGGTCAAAAAGTTTAAAAGGAGACTCCCTGCCGGTAAATCTGTGGTTAAAGGTAATTCCAATTGGTCAAGCGATGTGGTCAGTTTTTTAACTTCTTCTCTTCCTCCATTCTTTTTAAATCTACTTTCCGTCAATATTTTCCTTTTATTATTTCTATTTTCTGGCAATTTAAAACCGGTTTCTACTTTTTCTCCCCCTCCCTCTTTCAGCTTGCTCTATTACCATGGTTACACATTACAAAAATTTGTAGTTCCATTTTTAACGCTCTTGCCATATTTGACCGTTTTCACTCTCTCCTCTTTATCCATATCCCTACCATTTTTACCCGTTATTCACCTCTAACATATTTTTGCCATCTTTAGCTTTACATCCATATATTTATATCAATTGATAAATTAGACAGAAATTATTCATTTCTAACCACAGCAGTTTTTATTTATTTATTCTACAATTATCTTCTTTTATTATTATTATTATTATTATTAACACATCGTGATTTTAACTTTAAAATCTGCTTGCACCAAAATGTCGTGAATACATTCTGGCATATTGTGTAGTATTGTTTTGTTTTCCTTTCCTTAACTTCCACGCAATCGTGACAGTACAAGCATTAGAATGGTAGTTCCATCACGAGAACAGGGTTAATTTTTCATGTTCCTATTCATCACTAGTAAGTGAATCGTACTTTCAATATTAAACTGACTTTTTACGAAGAGATATAAGCTGGAAACGACCTTTACCAAACCGGACACGACATTACAAATATGTAAATTGTAATGCGGTAAAGCGAGGGGTAACGAGAAGTAAAAAAATGATAATTAAATTCCAATCAAAATAACTGAACACTTGTAAAAGTTTACAGATGAACGTAGCCCCGTATAACACAAAACAGTTGAACACTTGCACAAGTTTACAAGTAAACGTAGCCCCGTATAACAGGAAGTGATGTAAGAAATGAATGAGTATTGTCACGTACGCATGCGTGTACAAAGTTGGGTAGTAGCACCGAAGCCCTGGAAAATTCCAGATTTGTGCTATATTTGTCTTTATCACTATTACTTACTCGAAACGGACAGTCTGACGTCACATTTTACTTAAAAATACCCTTTACCTAGTTATTACGAGTTATCAAAATTCAATCCGAAAAAGAGAGCTTAAATCTAGCTATTATCAATGCAGTTTAAAATTAGTGGTTCTCAAACTGTGGTCTGCGGACTGGTCCAAAATGCAAGTCACATCAAAAGCAGCGCCATTCTTATTATTGATCCAGATGTTTTTTGTTGTTGTTTTTTATGGTTGCACGCGATAGTGGGTGGGGTAGGACCGGTAGGTAGCCTCGCCGAAGTGGTGTGCAGACGAAATAGTTTGACAATCATTGGTTTAAGTCCAATCAAAATTAGGAAATACCTAACGATGGTCCCCCAGTGGCACAGCGGGATGTCTGTGAACTTACTTACACTGCTAGAAACCGGGTTTCGATACTCGCGGTGAGCAGAGTACAGATAGCCCAATGTGTAGCTCTGTGCTTAACTACAAACAAACAAACCGTAACGATCAGAAAATGACAGTTTTACATTTACAGCAGATTTCATATCATCTGAAGAAATCACACCGACACCTTTTTGTTTACTCAGACTTTCAGAAGTACTGATCAATGAAGAGAATGAGCCTCACTCATGAACACCTCAAAGAATTGTTCTGTGTTGGATCAGATACTGACAACTTTATCCTCAATGTGAGGAATACTGTGTACTACGATCGATTAGCGCATAATTATCTCAAACCAAACTAGAGCTGACAAAAGAGAGATTAATCACGGATAATGCATAAAAAGAAAGAAATATCACGAATGGCGAAGGTATAGGAAATTATGGTAATTGTATTATATAAGTAAATGTAGATCTTGTTATTTACGAAAATTAGTTTTCACTTTTTCAGAGCGAGTTAAGAGTTACCAGAAGACAGATACGCTGTCAGATCATACATGAATCAGCAAGCAGCTCTTCTGCGATACCTGTCTTCAATGAACAATGTTTCACAATCTTGTTTTGTTTCTTTGTTTGTTTTTTGAATTTCGTCCCTAATTTAGCAGTGTAAGACTAGAGGGAAGGCAGCTAGTCATTACCACCCCCCGCCAACTCTTGGGCTACTCTTTTACCAACAAATAGTGGGATTGACCGTCACATTATAACTTCCCTACGATTGAAAGGATGAGTGTGTTTGGTGTGACGGAGATTTGAACCTGCGACCCGCAAATTGCGAGTCGAGCGCCCTAACCACTAGGCTATGCCAAGCCAAAAGTCAAAGCCCAAAGATGTAGTCATTTCCAATTACACAAATGTAACATTTTTAATACATTTACTCTCTTATTTCTTTATTGTAATTATAATTTCTTTTATCATCTTTTCCCCCTTATCATTTCATTTTACCTGGAAATTTTTATTATTTGCTTTTCCTTATTATTTGTTTGTTTTAGTGGAAAGATGCACATGGTGTGTGTGTGCGCTGTGTCCGCCGCGGGTACAAACCCCCAATTCTGAGTCACCAGGAGACTTCTTTATTATTATTCTACAACTATGTTTGGTTGTAAACTTATTTTCGTAACCTTCAATATACACACTTCATTCTTAGAAGTCTTAATTATTATACGATAATTCAAGTATTTTTGTGCATATCTAGTTGAATGCAAAATACAACTTAACAGTAACATCGCCGATATTTAAAATACAGTTCCAAACCACTCCCCCATTCACCTTAGAACATATTTCAGTAAAATAACATTCACTACCTGTCCAGCACTTTCCAAGCAAAGTCTTAAACCTTCAGATTAATATCATCACACATTTAAAATGTTGTTCCAACCCACTCTCAGTTCACTTTAGAACATATTTCAGTAAAATAACATTCACTACCTGTCCAGCACTTTCCAAGCAAAGTCTTAAACCTTCAGATTAATATCATCACACATTTAAAATGTTGTTCCAACCCACTCTCAGTTCACTTTAGAACATATTTCAGTAAAATAACATTCACTACCTGTCCAGCACTTTCCAAGCAAAGTCTTAAACCTTCAGATTAATATCCATCACACAGAATTGTACCGTAGAACAGTGCTTCTCAACTGGGTGAATGCTTCACCCAGGGGTTGATGAGATCAAAATCAGGGTGAATGAGTATTATCAACAAATTCAAGAACAAAAAAGTCATTAGTTATTATTATTCATTCTAGTTGTAGTTTGATGTATGTTTAAGTCATAATAAAGATTTTTACGTTTTAATTTAGTATCTTTTTTTTCTAACTGGGGTGAGTGTTTGTTTGTTTTTGAATTTCGC
>NW_013670185.1:64196-69887 GCF_000517525.1 Limulus polyphemus
AACCCTCAGATGGCGAGTCGAGCGCCCTAACCACCTGGCCATGCCGGGCCAGTGAGCTGTTGTGAAAACTGATAAGAGTGAATGATATTGGAAAAGGTTAAGAAGCACTGCTGTAGAAGACTGATACACGTCAGTAAAACGTGCGCATGCCGTGAATCACGAGAATAATTACGCAATCTGTAGGCTACAACACAGCATGAAATATTCATACTCTTGAAACAGAACACTTTCGAGGAACCTGTGGAAGTACATATAGTCAATATGTTTGATATAATTAGCTACACGTTGATCCTGAATCTCGATTTACAGAAGTTAGTTTACTTTTGGTCAGAAGCTACTGATAACACGTACATCAGTATGACCTTAGATACCCTAATCAAGTCCATACAACAAACCATAGACGTAAAAATATTTATTTAAAATTACATTAATGAAGTTAACAGAACGTACATTAAACTGTATTATGACGGTTAAATAGGTAAATATACGAATATACTATTTTAAGTAAACACAGCCTTATAACATAACCTCCTCCACAGCGCCACCTTTTAATATAATTATTCCCCTCTGTCAATAATCTTTAAAAAGCGGCTTTCATAAATAGAAGAAAACTAATAATTGAGTTTTTTAAATAATTTTAATTACATAATGTCAACCACAGCGGTATTTTAAGTTTTCTAACACAAAAGGAAAAAAAAATATTTAAAAATTGGAATTTCTATATCGCGTGTTTTACTGTGCGTAGTGGTTTCCAGGTGGCACCAACCTTTGTAGCCTCTGAAACAAAACCATTACACTGCTATGTTACTGATGAAGATTAACAATGTAAATAAAACTTGGAATCCCTTATGAAAGCTGTGAACAATAAGACTTATTGTTATGGAGTTAACGCCTTTTTTTTTTAAACTGTTGAACCATTATTGTAATTAACAATACTTATAACACATTAGTTTTAGGCCTAATAGTTGAGTCAAGGATACTTTATCAAAATACGACTTATAGTTACACACAGTACTTATTAGACGGTCTTGTGCTGCTCATTAATCGCTACCAAGCATTAAGAAGCTACTAAAATCAATACACTTAAGTGAATTCGTACTTATTTCTAAGGTTACTGTGGTTGTTAGCTTTATGGTTTTAATTTCACTGCTTCTGAAAATACATAAAAGCTCATCTTTAAAATAAGTGTTCGCATAATGCGTGAATTACAAACAAAGTACGAGTTTAAAACGTTTGTCATAAGTCTTATGTGCTATAGCGAGATACATTAAACTTAATAAGTCTTATGTGCTATAGCGAGATACATTAAACTTAATAAGTCTTATGTGCTATAGCGAGATACATTAAACTTAATAAGTCTTATGTGCTATAGCGAGATACATTAAACTTAATAAGTTTTATGTGCTATAGCGAGCTACATTAAACTTAATAAGTCTTATGTGCTATAGCGAGATACATTAAACTTAATAAGTCTTATGTGCTATAGCGAGATACATTAAACTTACATAAATATGATTTTTAAGATGTCTTCATATTTATTAAACCAATCCTAATTCCACGAAGAACATACTACATACTAAATTTATTAATTTGGCACAAAGGTTATTGTTGTTTTTCTTTAAATACTTTCACAGTACATTAAGCTAATCCCGATTTTATGGAGTATATATGTACTTCACACATGTTTTCAAAGGAGACCCAAAACTCGAGCGCTTTCGAATAGTTCACGAAGAAGAAGAATAGTCAACTCTTCGAAAGCGCTCGAGTTTTGGGTCACCTTTAAAAACATTACAACTTTTGTAGGTGATCCTGTGTGCTAACTTCTTAACCAGAATTTGTACTTCACATATATTAAGTTATATTGAAATATTTAAAAACGAAAGGCTTTACTAAACGATATATCGCTGAGAACATTATACAATAAAATATGAAGAATAAACAAAACTGCCAGAAATCTTTAGTGAATCTTCCCATTATTTCTAAAAGTTAATTAAGTACATAAATTATGTAGGACGTCGTGACAGAAGTGTTTATAAGAAGTGAATGTAATTAAAGTGATAAAAGTACTCTAATGTCGATGAAGCTATAGCGGGCATGCGTATGTAGTAGGAACACACGTTCTACTGTTGCCTTATTTTTTTATTATCCAAAATAATTTTTCAGTTCTTTTTTAAGTTTATAGCTTCTCTGTTAATCGAATAATACTCTCAAACCAATATTACTTCCCTAAAGTATAACAATTAATCGCTATTTAATGTCGAAAAGCCGACTTACCTGTTAAAAACGTTACCTATCTTCCTCTGGCGCCCTCTTTTATTGAGCATACAATTCGACTGTATACACATTTACATATATATTCGTAAAAATTCAGTACTCGTTTACAAACTATACAATTATCTTAATTAAAACACCTGCTCAAAAGAGACAGTTATTTCCAAAACACAACAAAAGAACATCTAACGATCTTTCATATGTACAAGGGGTCGATGAAATCTCTAGCGTTTGCTATCAAGTCATCAACACCTCTATTAGTATATCACATTAAACAATTTTGTGCAAATTTAATAACCCAAACACATTCCAGAATGTCTAATTTTACATATTCCAATCAAATATATTCTTCATAAATACTTGTGTTGTAAATGTTGGTTAGTTTACAAAAACAAATTACACGTATGTTACCCGGTAAACATTTTAAATTATTTTTATGTTATCCGTTTGCTGAGCTGAAGAACGAACGTCTTAACAATAGGGTTTCAAATTTAAATTAACGAGTAATACATTATACAAATTATACAAACTCTACCATAATAAAGAAATTGGGCCTTTTTGGCATACCTTTTTTTTCTTAAACTTCCACAAACCTAGTTAATCGATTTGAAATTAATAAAATGAACTTAAAGTACCAAAACTATAACAGTAACATAAATTTTAGAGCATAATATTACACTCACGAATTTAAACACAGACTATAACGTTGTTTTTCATTTCAAAGAAAAGTAACATAAAAATGGCTGTTTTCAAAGCAAATTATCTAAATACGAAACATTATCGTTCTCTAAATATTTATGTTTTAAACATTTCTGTCCTGGTAAACCCTGATGCTTCTTACTATTAAACAATACTTTACATACTAAAAATAAACAATTTACATAAATTACTACACAAAATGTCATGTTATCCAATCAGTTTTGTCTTCTTAAAGTAAGATTCCCAAAATTTTCGTGAAAACGTACAATCTATTATGTATAAATAACTTTTAAACTGTATCATACTAGTTTTACATTTATAGAAGTGTGCGTTTTTCCATCAGCTAGAAGGCAGTCGCCAGAAACATTCATATAACTTATACATACGAAGAAGAACAGGAATAACTTTTACAAGTCTTCTGCATATGAAGCATATAACTGTATATTGTGTCCTGCCTTTAGCCTACACGAAATGTTCAGTACACATGTCGTTCTTCCCTACGTCTACTACCTTGGCCTTCACTCGTCTAGTATTATGTAAAGTTGGGCCTAACTAGTTAATATAAGCACTTACCCCGTTGGTAGTACAAATGTTTAAAGCCGAGCAAGATATAAAGATGATATGGTTGTCAAACATCTTGATGTATTCTAAACTGTTGAATATGATTTTAAAATCTAGAAAATTCTACTTAATGTGACTTCTAAAGTGACTATTCGATCGACACTGAAGGGTGCAGCTTTAACTGCGTCATTTAAAAGTCCCAGGCAAATCAAAGATGGCGGCCCGCAAGCAGACGACAGGTGTAGGCCACTTGTAAGGAGTAAAGCTCTCCAGCTCTGATTGGATCACTAGAGAGGGCTTCTTGTTTCATAATTAAAGACTAATATTTTAGTTTTCGACTCTGACGTAAACCAGCTAATCTTCTTTTGTATTTTGAGATAAAAATAAGCGGATACGAATTTCCGATAAGGCATTATCACGACGACTAAATTATATCGTTTCTACCGCTATTAATAACAAAGATTCATGTTTTATTATGATTAAAGAAGTTTTGATAAACACAAAGTTTCTGGATCTTTTTTTTTTAAATTGTATAGATCCAGAAAATCAGTCGCACAATCAGAAGTTTCTGTTGTATATATCATTATATAATCTCAACATATAATGATAAAAAACAATCCATCATTAAATTTAAAATATAAACTCCCCCTCCCTCTCTCTCTCTCTCTCACACACACACACACACACGAAAGTTGTTTGAGATAAAGATAGTATTTTTTTCCAATGCAAAATGTATAAATTATAAATATTTCGTTTAACACACAGAAGTTCTATTGCATAAGTACCGTTTCGAAAAATTTATACTGGATAATTAGATAACACTAGTACTAAAATTATCCAACAAAATATTTAGATGTCCTAATTCTTCTTTCTGTAACTGCAGGGGTAATCAGCGAAGAGGTTATCATTTATATTTTTAACGCTGCAAAAACGTGACTTTAACAACTGAAGGAAACTTTCCTATTGCACAAAAAAAAAACAGTTATAATAAACCTGTTTGTTTTAGCGCAAAGCCACATTGCGCTATCGCGGGGGAATCGAACCTCGGATTTTCGCCTTATAAATGCGTAAATTTATGGCTGACCCACCATAAACAACGATATTTCATTTCTTTAACATAAATCGTCAAGTGTTCTATTTACTAACTGTAAAAAAAAGAGTTTCCCAAGTCAAGAAATACCACTGTTTCATAAATATAAAAACTGTTTTAACAAAAAATTTCGGACGTCCGAAACTTGAACCATGATTTCAAACGATCAATTAAATTTTTAGTGAATAACACAAACAATCGTTTAGTTTAGAGTAAACTATTAACTTATAAACTAGGCCAGGTGTAGCCTAGTACTTTGCTTTGTCGGTTCATGGTTCGCGGCCCGTTAGCACAAAATCGCGCCCTGTACTTTAGTAACAGTCAAATATTACTATTGAGTCAGTTAGCGGTGGGTATCGTTGACTAGGTACCGCCATTCAGATGCAACAGTTCCAAATTAGAGACAGCTATGCGCAGATATCCCCTTGTGTAGCTTTGTGTCAAAATTCTGAAACAAACTTACGAACATACCGATACTCGTCGTTTGACACATGAAGAACTCGTGTAACTCGTTCAACATCAAACTACTGCAAACTATGTCAAAACTAACAGCAGGAAATGGAGTACAGCATCCCTCATTATGCCATTTGTTATTTACGTTTTTATTCCACAATAAACTAACTTAAATTATTAGATGATGCGAAGTGGTTCAGAAGAAAGATCTTATACTTTTGTAAAAGAAACGCCTCTAGCTTTTATCCAAGGTTGAGGGAAACGCCTCTACCCGACATATATATGTAAGTATAGCTTTTATCCAAGGTTGAGGGAAACGCCTCTACCCGACATATATATGTAAGTATAGCTTTTATCCAAGCTTGAGGTAAACGCCTCTACCCGACATATATATGTATGTAAGTATAGCTTTTATCCAAGGTTGAGGGAAACGCCTCTACCCGACATATATATGTAAGTATAGCTTTTATCCAAGGTTGAGGAAACGCCTCTACCCGACATATATATGTAAGTATAGCTTTATCCAAGCTTCAGGTAAACGCCTCCCGACATATATATGTAAGTATAGCTTTTATCCAAGGTTGAGGGAAACGCCTCTACCCGACATATATATGTAA
>NW_013670185.1:70900-78248 GCF_000517525.1 Limulus polyphemus
GTAAGTATAGCTTTTATCCAAGGTTGAGGAAACGCCTCTACCCGACATATATATGTAAGTATAGCTTTTATCCAAGGTTGAGGAAACGCCTCTACCCGACATATATATGTAAGTATAGCTTTTATCCAAGCTTCAGGTAAACGCCTCTACCCGACATATATATGTATGTAAGTATAGCTTTTATCCAAGGTTGAGGGAAACGCCTCTACCCGACATATATATATGTAAGCATGACTTCTAGCTATGGTTGAGTGAAACGTCTCTATCCGATAAATATATATAAGCATAACGTTTCACCAAGGAAACGACGATTCACCAATACTGGGGAAACGTCTTTATCTAATATAAATGTAAGCATGTCGTCTCGCCAGGATTGAGTAAACCCACGATGTCGTCTCGCCAGGATTGAGTAAACCCACGTACAAATATGTAGAATCCTCAGAATTTTCTTTGAAGTTTTTTTTTTATTTCATGGTAAGAAGTGTGAATTAATTAAACACGCTAGTAATACAATAGTAAGTATTTTTCTTTCGTTCATAATAATATACAAAACATTACTTTAAAAGTATTCATGCAGTTAATATTCGAAAAAAAGTTAACACATAAACTGTAAGAACACGTTACTAGAGTTACAGCAGGACGTTAGTCTTCGGTATGAGTGAGTGACCTGTTCCAATTTGTTTGAGAATAAATAACACAATCAGAAGTGTACTTTCAATATGTACGTCAGCATACAGGCATAACAAAGCTACTAAACGTGAGGAACCACAGTGCAGATATGCAGATATGATTTTGAAACAAGAGAGAGATCTGGAAAGCCAAGTATATATGTTTTGGGTTTGTTTTTTTCTTTAAGCACAAGGTTGCGCAATGGACGGACTATCTGTGCTGTGTCCATTGCAAGGATCTAAACCCGAATTTTGGTGTTATAAGCACTTACTTACTACTGAGCCATTAGGCGGGAGAAGGGGGGCAGGAACCGTAAGATACTTAAATGTAATTAATCTATTGTAGCCTTCCTCTGCTTCAATTATTAAACATATTGGACCGTTTGTTGGTCATTAAGTTCAGAATCTCGTTATTTCTCAGCCTCCTCAAACATCATTCGAATATCTTCGTGGATCTGAGGGTCCACGGCTCGCGTCGCGTCGCCGCAAAATGGTGTTCATGCATTTTGGGGCCGTGAGTACGTTTTAAGAGTGATGGTCAAGTCCCACTATTTAAGTAGTGGAGTAGCCTAACAGATGACAATGTGTATTGTTGACTACCTCTCTATTCTAGAGTTCAAAATTAGAGACGGCTAGCACAGATAACCATTTTGTATCTTTACGCGAATATTCCAAAGAAACGAACATACTAATAATACGAACCGGGAAGTGTAAAAAGTGTGAAGAAACTGTGCCACATAATGAATAGTAATGATGTAAAGGTTGTACGAACTTTTAATTTTCATAAATAGAATAAATAACAAACAAATTGCAACACGCCAAGAAAACGATACTTATTCAATACCTTCTTTACAAAGTGCGAAAGTCTCGTAGCGCCTCCTACATGTTACTGTAAAATCTTATTAATTGTTTCAAGTGTAATATTAACAGAGATGTATTTACAAACATAAAAGAACAAAAAAAAAAAACGGGCGCTATAGTAGTACATGTCATAGCTGTTAGAGGGCGCTTTGGTGTAAGATGCGGAATTCTTAAGCTCCAGACAATGCTCGTACAAGATGAAATCGAATGTTTGGAGACTTAAGTAATGGAACTAGCAGCAGACGTTGCTGTAATGACATTTATAATAGTAATGTTACAATAGACCATAGTCACCACATGAACCGGAATAACGGACAAGAAATTTATACCTAGCCTACGAAAGCTTTCTATTTTATTCGCCATTATCAGGAAACGGGATAATCATCCAGGGCTGTAAGTAAAGTCATACAAAGTCTGTTGGTATTTTGCTTACAAGTTCATAATTTGAGTTCGCTTTTAGTATCGCTATCAGTTACAATTTAATGTTTACATATTCTCAATCAAGGATGTACAAATGCTAAGTGTAGATCAATAAATCCAAAGTTATTTGAATTAATCCGACAAGTATAAAAAGATAGCTTACCTTATTAACTCTCAAGAAAGGAGATCATTCGTAATTTGAGAATGGTCTGAACTTCCAACATCAATATATAGACTAGGTTATTTTAATTAAGAAGGTTCCCTCTTTTCCTTGCAGAATCTTAAAAAAGATAAACTTTTAATCTCGAAACTTCGAAACATGAAGCTTCACATTTGGCGCGATGCTCAACTTTAACTTATACCACCAATAATAGTGGCCGATTTCAGAAAAGTACGAGCTTCTTAAGCTAGACCTCAGGACCTGCGTTCAATGAACGCAGTCTTTTCATCAGACACCTTGTGCTCAATGGCTCAGCTCGACTGAAAAAATAGTATACAAACACACATATATATATATATAAATATGTGTGTGTGTGTGTATGTGTGTTGATAGAATACCGTAATGCACTGTGCTCACCTCATTCCATTTAACCCTCGCTAACCACCATATCCGACCTATCAGATGCAAGCTTTCAGAAACCTCGTCGCTCTTTCTTTTGATCCATGAGAAGCACGTTGAGGGGCGAAGGTCTTTCCCACAGACTCACAAAAGCAAGCTAGAAAAAAATTAAGAAATGGGAAAGGGGAAGAGGGGACTAGGTCAGGATGTTGTGGAGGGGATGCTTTTCAACTTGTGTGGGAAAATTTGGTGGTCCCCACCCTGCGGATTTACAGATAGGGCAAAACTGAGACACTTCAGAACGCCATTTCCATGGATTCTTGAGAGTAACAGTCATATTGTGATTAAAGTGGACGAGAGAAGATACTGTTGATAGGCTGTCTTCTCACCCAACCCCACCCCAGGGCACTTCCGCTGCCCTACCCAACCTAACCCTGCCCTAGCTTTAACACGCATTTCCCCTTCTAACAACACACTAGAGAACACAGTAAAAATAGAATCATATTCATTAAGATATTCGGGAGTTACTTCAGTATCAGCGACGTCTATAACTCTCTGGGATTCGCCACAGGACGTAACTAAAATAATAACTTCACAACCGCGAAATATCACCTGAGACAATAATAAATTATGGTCTTAAGTTATTAATAGATTATGGCTTGACATGTGAGGGATTAAATCCTTTCTAAACAACGGAATGGTTGAAAATCCTTAAAAATAGAACAATATGTAACTGCAGTATAAATAACTATTTATTAAACGCATACATACAAATATACACGAACAAAAACATTACAAAAATGACTAACTGTTAGGGTTGAGTTAATGCTAACTTACGATCATATCATGATTTAAAATGTAAAATACTTAAGTGAGATTTTATAATTTCATTATATTAAATCGTCAACTAACAATATTTTCGGTCACAATCCCATTAAATACTACTAGGTTCAGCCAGTTCAGAAATTTTAAATTAAGACTAAATTCGCATACTAAGCCCATAATGCAAAGCTATTTTTATGTAAATATAAAAATAACAAAATTAACAAGAATAATAAAATTAGAAAGCGGTTATAGCAAATAATATGTGAAGATACAACTTAGGTGTTTTTATTTCTCTGTAAAATAATGATAAATAAAACAGGTGGCAGTACTAAAGTTACTGCACTCAAAGAAGTAGATATTGTTAATGTATATTATTTATTTATTGTTACTTTTATTAGCAGTTTTAGTATGCTAGTTAGTATACCGAAAGTATTTGTTATTATTATTCTTTCATTCTAAAGATTGCTTTCATTGTTACCTTAAAATATGTATTTAGGACTACTCTGAACCTCGTGAGATATTATTGGGATTATGGCCTAAAATATCGTTAACAGCAAGGATATCAAACTGACGAAACAATGCGTTATAATCCTTATAAGTAGATACATAAGAAATGTAGATTTAATTATCTATACTGATGGTAGGTTGATTTAAAGTTTCACTCTAAGTACATAGCTTACTCTGATTGGAACTTATCAATCCTAAGAATTCTAAGAACCTATAAGCGAAAACATTATATCTGCCACATCCAGTGCCGACGAGATCTTTCGTGTAATACTTTGATCCCAATTCATGGAATCGCAAAAAAATAATTTATTCAAGGTTATGACACTTGAAAAATATGTCTTGCAAGCACTTTAACTGAACAACTCTAGGTATCTGTGACACTTTTGAGTAAATTCGATCCCGAAAACTTCATGAGCCACGATGTATAAACCCCTGAAATAAATAAAACCTGACTTTATTATCTGAAGACAACTGCATATTTCCCTTCCATTTTGGCCACTCACGTTCTAACTTTAGCCAAAAAAGAAAAGAAAAAAAGAGAGAGGTGTCTGCTTAGTGTTTCAAAATGAAAATGTAGCTTCATCCTTGACTTTAATTAATAAATAATTCTCTGTATAGGCGACTATATTTGTGGGCGACTTTTAGTCATTTGTGAAACATCCATCGAGAATTTCGTATTGCATGTGCATGTAAATACAATTGTGTTAATAACCTGTGTAGATCTTAACAGCAAAATGGTTGGTACTATATAACTTATATTCCATTTTTATTTATAGTTCGTTACATCTTATTGTTTAAAATAATTTTGTAATATTTACAAATAATAGTGTTCAGAAAATATTATTCTACACTGCTAATTTAGTTTATGGATTTAGAACTAACCCAAATTCTGAACTGACCGCGAGATATTATCGAGATTAAGAGTAAAGAAACCGATACAATCCTCTATCCAACTGATGGTTCAATGCAATCTAATCATTATAGATTTTAGTCTTCTGACACTATGACACTAAGCAGTTTTAGTTACTTTCTTAATGTGAAAGTTACTTTAAAACTAATTTAGTTTTGATCTATACAGCTAGCTTACTTTTGCAGTAGTGTGCGAGTCCGCTTATAACTGGCGAATCGCTGAACCAATTGTCACCAAACCAGGCATGTCCCTAAGCCCCCCCCCCCCCAGGAAGTAACATACGGAGTCGGCGTTCGAATATGACCCCCCCAATATCACACCCTGGGGTCCCTCTGTCTCACCTGGAGGCTCAGCAATAAGTGTGAAGGTTTATAACGCTAAAATTCGAGTTTCGATACCCGCGGAGGGCATACCAGAGATGATAGCTCATCATGTAGCTTCGTACATAACAATGAACAAACAAAAATACAGAAGCACGTGGGTGTGAAAATACAGTAATGACATAATATTAAGGTAAGGATTAAAATCTTAAATATTACATTTGAAAATAATTTTTAGGTATCATTTGAGAATGTCTTAGGACTAACTGTGTTATAATTACACATCGTGTTATGAGAGAACGTAATGCAGGGTAGGTCTGGACGTATCATACTAGCCAGTAAACTGTATAAAGGCAAATACGAGTGAATGAATTTATATGAGGTTTAAAATTTTCTTTTATAAAAAAAAAACAAGAAAAAAAACGAATTTTTGGCTGAATAAACAATATGATGGATTATAACATTTTTTATATTATTAAAATATTCTGTTCCTTGAACATATACCAATGGTTGAGTTAAGGATTAGCAGAATAGTTGTAAACTTGAGAGAACTGTATAAGATCTTTCTTAATATTTTTTCTGTCAAACTTTAGACCCTAACACCTCAATTTCATTTATATGACGTTCGTTTCACTTTATATGACCTATTTTCACTGACAAATTAGTAATTTTTAATCTAAGCAAATTTTATTAAGAAGGCCGGGCGTGGCCTTGTTATTAGCATAACGGGCTATGGATCCGAGTTCATGGGTCGCATCCCGTTACCGAAAAATAAAGTGATGATTACATCACGCTATTCTATTACAGCAGCCCAAAAGTCGGCGGTGGGTGCCGTTGACTAGCTGCCTTCGCTATAGCCTATCGGTTAAAAATTAGGATCGTTAAGCGAAGATAGCCCTCGTGTAGTTTTCCGTGAATATCCAAAACAATCAATCAATAAATTATCTACACGTGATAAGTACGAAAGGAAAAGTTTTATAAATTATCCACACGGGTCATGGTTAATGCTATTCATAGCTGATAGATGACACGAAAGTGATGGGGGAAAACATATTGTTATAAAACTTCACATAAAAAATGAGCTAGTTTCAAATGTTTGGCTTGAACAAAGGTTACAACGTATTTAAGATATAGGTTACGCCTCCTTACCAAACAAAACCGTGCTGGTGTTATATCCTCGATATAATTATATTTGGATCACTCTTATTTTGAATACGATAATTACTTTACACAAAATGTATTTTTATCCACTATTCGAAAACGTCCTCGAATCATAGATTGCCTACATTACGACCAACGTCATCGAGTTAAATGCCAAACAGTATTAAGAGTACGACAAATATTCAGGGATTCATGGACCAAACACTATAAACAGTACGACAAACGTTCAGGGATTCATGGACCAAACACTATAAACAGTACGACAAACGTTCAGGAATTCCTGGACCAAACACTATAAACAGTACGACAAACGTTCAGGAATTCCTGGACCAAACACTATAAACAGTACGACAAATATTCAGGGATTCATGGACCAAACACTATGAACAATACGACAAACGTTCAGGGATTCATGGACCAAACACTATAAACAGTACGACAAACGTTCAGGGATTCATGGACCAAACACTATAAACAGTACGACAAACGTTCAGGGATTCATGGACCAGACACTATGAACAATACGACAAACGTTCAGGAATTCCTAGATCAAACACTATAAACAGTACGACAAACGTTCAGGGATTCCTGGATCAAACACTATGAACAATACGACAAACGTTCAGGAATTCCTGGACCAAACACTATGAACAATACGACAAACGTTCAGGAATTCCTAGATCAAACACTATAAACAGTACGACAAACGTTCAGGAATTCCTAGATCAAACACTATAAACAGTACGACAAACGTTCAGGGATTCCTAGACTAAACACTATAAACAGTACGACAAATGTTCAGGGATTCATGGACCAAACAAACATTATTAACAGTGTGACAAACGTTCAGGAATTCCTAGAACAAACACTATAAACAGTACGACAAACGTTCAGGAACTTCTATACCAAACGCTATGAACAGTACGACAAACGTTCAGGAATTCCTAGATCAAACACTATAAACAGTACGACAAACGTTCAGGGATTCCTAGACTAAACACTATAAACAGTACGACAAATGTTCAGGGATTCATGGACCAAACACTATGAACAATACGACAAACGTTCAGGGATTCCTAGACTAAACACTATAAACAGTACGACAAATGTTCAGGGA
>NW_013670185.1:78452-81874 GCF_000517525.1 Limulus polyphemus
TGAACAGTACGACAAACGTTCAGGAATTCCTAGATCAAACACTATAAACAGTACGACAAACGTTCAGGGATTCCTAGACTAAACACTATAAACAGTACGACAAATGTTCAGGGATTCATGGACCAAACACTATGAACAATACGACAAACGTTCAGGGATTCCTAGACTAAACACTATAAACAGTACGACAAATGTTCAGGGATTCATGGACCAAACAAACACTATAAACAGTGTGACAAACGTTCAGGAATTCCTAGAACAAACACTATAAACAGTACGACAAACGTTCAGGAACTTCTATACCAAACACTATGAACAGTACGACAAACGCCAACAAATGGTAAAACAAATATTATGAAATTTCTCACAAACATTAAGAAGTCATAAACAGCTCGCTACCAACAGTACGCTGAGTGTTAGGTAGTCATAAATCAGTAAGTGTAGCATCAGGTTTGTTACACAACACAGTAGAAATTTACTTCCGTCACAAACCACTTCTCATACTTCAAGCAATGCGTTTTACTTATTGTCAATGAAAGGAAAATTATAACAGGGTGTTATAAAAGTTGTACGTGTTTTTTTATCAAGTTCCACTATGTCTGAGGCTGGAACTAAGCAAGTCAACCACACTGTTTTTTTTGTTTTTTTTTCTTTTTTAAGTGTCAACAAACCTATGTTAATGTCACGGACCAATAGCTGAGAGTCTGGGAAGCTTTCTTTCATAAGACCTCCCACGCTCTAAAACAACAAACCCACCGCTTGGCAACCCTAAAACTGTGTCATATATCAACTCGTCACGTGTCCTGAGACTTGACCTCCCGTGCACGACATCACAGGGACCGCTATCCTAGGATCGCCCCAACTGGCCTGCGCTCATTTGGCTAACATGTTCAGAAAAATGATTTTCCACATTCCAGAGACAGAATCAATGGAAATAGGACGAAGTACAGATTTTGTCAGTGAGTTATTCAACTAGAATCGGGCTCCACAGTGCAGTCTAGAACCTCTAAGTACCCGTACCACAATTCAGATTAATGTTAGGTAGATTCTCGAAGTACCGTACCACAATTCAGATTAATGTTAGGTAAATTCTCGAAGTACCGTACCACAATGCAGATTAATGTTAGGTAGATTCTCGAAGTAGCGTACCACAATTCAGACTAGAATATTCTTGACTATCTAAGTACCCGTACCACAATTCAGATTAATGTTAGGTAAATTCTCGAAGTACCATACCACAATTCAGACTAGAATATTCTTGAATATCTAAGTACCCGTACCACAATTCAGATTAATGTTAGGTAAATTCTCGAAGTACTGTACCACAATTCAGATTAATGTTAGGTAGATTCTCGAAGTACCGTACCACAATTCAGACTAACATATTCTTGGCTATCTAAGTACTCGTACCACAATTCAGATTAATATTAGGTAGATTCTCGAAGTACCATATCATAATTCAGACTAGAATATTCTTGACTATCTAAGTACCCGTACCACAATTCAGATTAATGTTAGGTAGATTCTCGAAGCACCGTACCATAATTCAGACTAGAATATTCTAGACTATCTAAGTACCCGTACCACAATTTTCAGACATTCCTGAAGTAATCGAGCCCTAAACATATGCCACACAAGGAAAAAAAAAACTGAGAAGAAACTATAATATCATTAACAAGTGCGATGTGCAGGCTGTTCTCTGACTGGCAAGGAACAGCACCGTAACTACGTCTACAATCTCATTCCTCAGACAGGCCAATGACCTCCTTGTTTTACACACAAGTCTACATCATTCCTGGAGCTAGTGGAAGCGCTGGTCTGGTTTCTTTTACACAATACACACAGGCATGTACTATGCATAAGCAACTGTATAAGGAAAATCTTAAAACTGGAGTTACGTTACGTACTTGGGATATGAAACATAACGCACCTGCCTTCTTCCTACTCATTAAATAAATCTATAGATTATTCCAAATAACAAACGTAATACGGAATGATAATTTATTTTTCAAATCTATAACGCAATAAACGTGCTTCGAAATGACTGCTCCCCAACAGTGCACAATTTAAATATTGTTTTGTTTTGTTACGGATTTCGCGCAAAGATACACGAGGGCTATTTGCGCTAGCCGTCCCTAATTTAGCAATGTAAGACTAGAGGGAAGGCAGCTAGTCATCACCACCAACCGCCAACTCTTAGGCCACTCTTTTACCAACGAATAATGGGATTGACCGTCACATTATAACGCTCCCACGGCTGAAAGGGCGAGCATATTTGGTGTGACGGGGATTCGAACCCGCGACTCACATATTGCGAGTCAAGCATCCTAACCACCTGGTCATGCCGGGCCTCACAATATAAGTAACTAATTTTGGAGTGCAAAGCCTTTACTAACCGAAGTTTTGAAGTTAGCTCTGCGAATTTAAATATATATATATATATATATTACACGCTATTTGCATAGTCATAAAATTATTATTGTAAAAACCAAAGCAAATAAACTTGGAGTAATGTCTGTAGCAATAAACCAGAATATGGTCCTGGTTTGGCACTGACCGTCAGTAAATATTACTGACATTTGCTGTATTTAATTAACCCGATAAATACCACAGTCACTGAAACATAATCTGATATACCATGGGTAGCTGGTGCTTTTTTTTCTTGGGGAGCTAACCCCCATCGCTCTTAATCTTTAAATACCACAGTCACTGAAACATAATCTGATATACCATGAGTATCTGATGCTTTTTTTTTCTTGGGGAGCTAACCCCCATCGCTCTTAATCTTTAAATACCACAGTCACTGAAACATAATCTGATATACCATGGGTAGATGGTGCTTTCTTTTCTTGTGTGTGTGGGGGGAAGGGGGGGAGTTGAAATGAATTTCAAATACGCCATTACTTCTGTCAAACTAAAAACTGTAGTACATTAACTACAGTAATCCCTCTTTAGCTAACCCCTATCGCTCTTAATGTTTAAATCCTGTTGTTGCACCTGAACCTGAATAGGTAATTATATCGTAATTTGGAATCAACTAATTTCCGATAGTTACGTTTATAAAGCAATGATCTCTACACTCCTCAAACTCTTAACCAGACCATGATTAAAAAATTAGTTTATCCTGTTGCTTGACTTCAGCACGAAATAATCTTTCTTCCAGTACATTTATATGCCCCTGCTCAGTTTTCCGTGTGTATCTCCACGCCTGTCTGTTTTGACGTATTGAACGCGCCAATGCTATCTTCATAACAAACAAACATACGATAAAGCACTGAAGGTTAGAGTTGTGGCTGAATTTAACGTGACGTATAGAACACGCTGATGTTATCTTCGTAACAATAAACACAGGATAAAGTATTGAAAGTTAGAGTTGTGGCTGAATTTAACGTGACGTATAGAACACGCTGATGTTATCTTCG
>NW_013670185.1:82642-87323 GCF_000517525.1 Limulus polyphemus
ATCGCTAAAGTTTCGTCGGAACGAATTTACGGAAAATTAATTAACGACTGGAGGCGTAACAATATGTACTTGAAACTTAATTATTTATTTTACGAAAAATGTAATTTACGAACATGTTGTTTTCAATGCCATAAAAATTATCATAATATGACGGTACGAGACGCCATTTTTGTTGTATGGAAGGCAAAATTGCGAAGCGCGATATTTTCTTATTTTTCGCAAACACAATCCAGCTACTGGACCCCCACACTTTTGGAAGAATGGGGAAAAAATGTCAATACGCAGAGGCCAAGAAATTAGAGCATCTCAGTTGACTGCTATCTCGTTATTGTGAGAACTACCAAACAAACTACGAGAAAAAATCAAAAACAACTTAAAACTCTATAGAGCAAAACCCAAAGAACAAACACACAAATATTATCTTTAGATTCCATGCTTACTCTTAGCAAGATGGATGTTAGTTTAGAGTTGAAAACACAAACAAGTAATGTAACATGTTTTGTCACTAGAGGGAGTTGCACAACAGAATATTTGATTATCGATACAAAATAACTTTTGTGGGATTAAATCGAAAGACAACATTTTTCCCTTAGGCCTTAAAGTATTGCGGTTCTTGGATAAATTAAATAATTGTTAGATTGTTTTTCAATAGGGGGATGCAACTGAGCTTTGAAACCAAACTTAATATCTACATAAGTGGTTAAGAGAATGTACACTCAAATATTTTGTAAAATAATAAGTACAAAAAGTATCTACCTTTGAATGAAATATTACGTATTGTACGTCAAATATTTTCGGTTTTATTTCAGCATACGCTCTGATACTGAATTTCGCCATTTTCTCCCGCATTCTGTTAGGAGCAAAAATTGAATCTGTAGTTTATTTATAAAAAATCTCTCTCTCTCTCTCTACAAATATTCTATTTATTTAATTAGTTAATTTTATCCAGCATTGCTTTCACAGTTAGTCTATTTATAATCAAAACAAAAGTAATGTCTTTTGCCAAAAATGTTCGATTGACAGGTGTCGCTAAGATCACTGAGTCAAATTACAAATAACCAGATCTTAGTTATGGATCGAAACAGAAGATCCGGTAACTTTACAGCAGGCCTTTAAGCTTTCCCCCCCCCTTTTTTTTTTCACCAGCATACTCGTTTCATACTTTTAAACCACGGTCAAGGAGAGGGAGAGAAGGAAATGACTCAGAACAAAACAGGAAACAACAATGATTAACCTCCTACTTTACGAAACATGAAATTCTGGAGCCAACAGGTTTGAAGGTAACGCCCACTCGTTGGTTTGACGCTTCTAGTACATATTTGTGTCTACCTTATACATACTTCAATAGATCGATTTAATTATTTAATTACTTTTTTTTCTTCTGTTTAGTTAATAGGCGAGCACCTCAACTGATGCCAGAATTGTTCTTTAAATATTCTCACTTTCAAATGAAAAAAATATATCGGTAAAAATTATTTAAAGAACGCTTACAATTTGATAGTCTTTAATAACTTACCAAGTTTAATGTAAAATCTATGATTTTCTGGACTAGAGAGGGAGCTTTTCAAATGTTTCGTAACGTAAAATGTGTTAAAAAAGCGAACTACAGTTAAAATTTAACCCACGGATGAAACCAAGGTCATATTGATAAAAATAAAAAAAAAAATCTCATCACTTTTAAATTCATTTAACTGCTTAGTTAATATTGACATTCATCTTGTTTGTTTGTACCACATTGAGAGCAAGCTTGGAAATCTTTAATAATGCGTAAACCTAAAAATAAAACTAAATATGTTACTAATACTAATAGCAGTAACTTTATAGCATTAACTTTGGTTCCCAGCGAGTGGCACACCAAATCTATTTCTTCCTTTCCCAAACAAGGACGAAATTTGTACAATTTGATTACATCGGTTGTGAATACCAGAATCTGAGAAACTGACTACACGCAGTTGAAATCCTGAAGAAAACCTAATTCCAAAACCAGTTCTCTATCTGTCTCTTTCTATATGTACACACATTTTTGAAAATCCAGGGGGTTCAACTGCCCCCCTTACCCCTTCCTGCGGGCGCCCATGTAATTTATTGTGTCTTACAAACATACGAGTATTATACAACTCGGACATATAAAAATGTTTAATGTAATCTCTCTGTTAAGCCTAATTAATAAATACGAATTCAATTACTACGTCATTCAAGCAAAATATTAAATTTGTCAGATGAAAATACTTGGAATCATTTCAAACTTTACTTTAAAATAAATTTTGACTATAACTTGATATTGACTTAAAAGTATATTTAATCTGAAAACCAAAATTTTGCAAAATAAAAAAATTCAAATAGGAACTTACCAGATGACCCTCACGAAAGACAAACAGCTGAATGTGTAGGCAAGACAAACAGCTGAATGTGTAGGCTTACTACCGCCAGGATTTCGCACTTTCCCTCATCAATGAGTGCGTAGGGTTGATTCACATATGTATCAAGCAGGAACAGCAAACATGGTTTGATGAATGGAAAGTCCCCTAAGAGTGACTTATTCGTCACGTGATCATATGGTTCAGATGTTGTTTTCAGACGTGATCGTGTAGAAATCTATTACCAAATGCGTTACTTTTCTTTTTTCTTTTTTTAACTTGTATTTTAAGAATAATTTGATCCAGTTGAACCCAACAAAAACTAACATTTTTGTTTTGGTTTACAACTTACAGACGTTGTAGAAACTATAATATGATTTAATCTCCATCTCTAAAAACTGTTTTAATCTAAAGCGGTTTCTTAATATAACCTGCCAGAAGAGAAAAACGTAGGTTTTAAATCCTAATTATTGATATCATAAGAAACTTGGAACCTCAGATTTTATTATTGGCCATACCATAACAAACACTCCCACAGTCTAAAGCCTACGTACTGTTCATCTGATTGTTCAGTGTTTGCTAAATCTACTCAGTAAGATTGCCCCGCCTCCAAAGCTCCTAGCACAGAAAGCTTGCCAGCTGATTGGAAGGTGGGTATAGATATTAGCATAGCTAACATAACTTGCATACCAGGCGGCAAACGTATAGAGCAAAGTCCACGCAGACAAGAAGTCGCCAAAGTTTATGAATGAAAGCATGGCTGCGGCAACCCGGAGCCGGAGGTCATGCTGTTGAACCGGGGTAGGAAAATGGCGGAGGGATTATATGGGGGGGCAGCAGAAACGAGATTTCGTCGTCCGACCACACAACAGAGGCTGGGTGGCCTTTTTCAACCAGTTTTGATAATACTTTCAAGGAAGTTGAGCTGGCCACGAAGATGTTAAAACTTGCTGTGAAGGGCACATTTTTAATGTGTTTCAAAACATGTGTGGTTTTTATCTAAAGTAGTGAAATAGATTTAAGCTGTAATAATTATCGAATATATTTTCGCTTTTGCAAATCATGCCCAGCTTTAGGTTCTTTCATATGGAGGGGCCATTGGAACAGATATGGAAACCAACACGTCAATAATTATTATTAAGTTTCATTTTGATCTAAACTACTACTATTGTCTTTCGTAGTCTAGCGGGCCTCATGAGACCTCATCGATACTGGATGTAGCAGATATTGTGTGATTGACATATTATTACATTATAAGTTCTTATAAAGAAAGACTTTACACTTTTAAAAAAAAGTTTTCCACTTCTTACTAGTTTTTACAACACGGAACAAACCTGTTTTAATGACTAAACAATTGCGGACGTTTCGAAGTCCCAGTTCTCTAGCTTACTTCATCTTTACCCTAATTCTCATTTGTAAATAAAATAAATAGAATTAATAAAATTTTTATTTCAGTAACGTATTCTAGTTCCCACATAAAACAGTTGTTTTTCGTACAATTTAGTAATGTAACTTACGTCTAAACCACTACTGTGTCTGTCGTACCCCAACCGTCTTGAAGAGCCTTGGTGTTGGGCGAAAGATCTCATCGGCACTGGATGCGTTTTTTTAAATTATTTATCTAACGGTTAGTCCTACAAGAATGCTCGAAACAATAAGAGGGCATCACAGAAAATTTCCCATGACACCACAAATTAACTATTGTCAGCTTTGTGCCATCCCTTTAATACAATACACGACACAACACAGCACTCTAGATTTCAGTACAGAGATAGTATAGAAGCTACAGCTTTGTGCCATCCTTTTAATATAATATACGACACAACACAGCACTCTAGATTTCAGTACAGAGATATTATAGAAGCTACAGCTTTGTGCCATCCCTTTAATACAATACATGACACAACACAGCACTCTAGATTTCAGTACAGAGATAGTATAGAAGCTACAGTTTTGTGCCATCCCTTTAATATAATACACGACACAATACAACACAACACATCACTCTAGATTTCAGTACAGAGATATTATAGAAGCTACAGTTTTGTGCCATCCCTTTAATACAATACACGACACAACACAGCACTCTAGATTTCAGTACAGAAATAGTATAGAAGCTACAGCTTTGTGCCATCCCTTTAATACAATACACGACACAACACAGCACTCTAGATTTCAGTACAGAGATATTATAGAAGCTACAGTTTTGTGCCATCCCTTTAATACAATACACGACACAACACAGCACTCTAGATTTCAGTACAGAGATATTATAGAAGCTACAGTTTTGTGCCATCCCTTTAATACAATACACGACACAACAC
>NW_013670186.1:0-9080 GCF_000517525.1 Limulus polyphemus
GTAAGTGGCTATTGTTTGGGACGAACAATACTAAGGAAGGGGCAGTGTTACGATAGCGGTAGTCACGTGACCCTGGTAACACGTCATGATATTCTAGAAGGATCGGGGAAGATCAGGAACAAACGAGACATTAATTTCTTGACGACTTAATATTTCTGGAAGAGTCTGTGAACTTTGGCAGTGCTAGTGGCGTTCCCATATGTGTGGGATGCTATTTTATTAAGTCGTTTTATTTCCTTAATTAAGTATTCTGATCCAGCCTTGTTGATGTTATTTACTTGTGTTACAGGCATCTTTGACATTGGTGTGTCATAAGAAATCCAGTTAACTGTTGTTGTTGTTTTTATTTTGTCTATTCATGTACAAGTTACACAAATTAAACAGAACACGTAACTGTGCATTTAAATTAGATGTAAAGAAATTGGATCTTACTCTTTTTATGGCCTAGCAGTTAGGGCGCTCGACTAGCAATCTGTTGGTCGCAGAATCGAAAGCTGTCAATGAACATGCTTGCCCTTTAGGCGTTATTATAAGAGGTCAATCCTACTATTTACTGTTATAGAGTAGAAGAAAGTTGGTGGTGGGTGGTATTGACTAGCTGTCTGTTCTCCTGTATTTCACTTCAAAATCAGCTTTGCACGAAATTCAATAAAACAAACAAAAACGCTTTGCACCCAGTGTTGTATATTTATATCAAAATAGACAGATAAGTCTATCTTTTTGTGCACTTACATTAAACTTATATCATGCTGCTTACAACATAGAACTGACAAAACATGTGATTGATAAGTATGTTTGACCTAACGAAAGTTACACCTAATTTTTGTATTCATTTAACTAACAGCGCAGCCACGGGGTTTGATTGTTATACAGCACGTTACTGAACTTGGCTTTAAATTAGAAAGCAAATACGACTTCAAATCATAATAAATTGTTTCGAGTCATTCAATTAAATCATATATATGTGCTTTTTTATGAATAAACCAACTATGCTGTAAAACTGATTTACACTCGCGGTATGTCTGAGGACCTAAAACGCTAGAAACCGGGTTTCGATACCTGTGATTGGCAGATCACAGATAGCCCTTTGTGTAGCTTTGTGCTTCAGAGGTCGGGAGAGGATTGCATTTGCAATGTCGAATAACACTGTTAATTACATTGTGAACTTCTACTCTGAAGTCAAACGTATTACGATGTGTTGGTATAGTCAACAAAGGTGACTTCATAAACGTAAGAAGCCAAATAGATTTAATGTAACCTTATTGCTGCTGAGTATAGACTTTATTGTGGTAATTTTTTTATCCATGAAGCCAGTATTGCTGCTGGCTTCTGAGAGTTTGTGATTTATATGGAGTTGAAACTGACTAAACACTTCCTTCTTCATCACTCACGTTACCAGTTTTGTTTTTGTGTGTTATTAACCACATAGCTACACAATGAGCTGTCTGTGCTGTGCCCACCATGTATATCAAAACACAACTTTTAGTTTTATAATCTTTCAGGCTTATGCTGAGTCACGGGGGGGGGGGCGTACCAGTTTTGTTATGATCAAATTCAATAGGTGTTCTCTGTTCTAGAGTAATTTATTCACTGTTATAATGGAAAAAGTCTTTGATGTCGCACTTCTCTTACAGTCTATCCATCATTATAACAGAACATGTGAGCTGCAAGGCATGAGATTATGCCTTATATAGGTATTATACTGCATACGTGTATTACATATTGAATTTAGTAGTAATTGCACTTAGCTTTAACAGTACTTAATGATGAGCAATAAACTTCTAAACAAACTGGTGCTATTTGAGAAAGCATCACCCGTTTCCATATTGTTTAAATTCTTATATGGCTTACTTCTTTCCCGCGCAACCTACATCAACCAGCCATAAGCAGCTAGCGGGAAACCTTAACATCGAGTATACAGAAATAGACGTCGAGCAGAAAGTGTCAGCAATTCTCTAAAGCCCTAGTATTTTTGTGAAAACGTGCATTTTCAACGAAGAATAGTAGATCCACCATTTTGCAAAGGTTTTCAACTTAATTTGGAGCTGGAATTAAAATACGTAGTTTAAGACACCTTTCCTAAACAATACAATGATCAGGATAACTGAATGTGTGCAGGGCCAAAATTAGTCATAGAAGCTAATCAGATAAATACACCTTACATTCTCTTGGTGTAAGTCTCTAAGATAGTGGACTGGTATTGGATTTTTATATATAACTGTGGTTGATGGGTATTGGATATTTTTAGCCATAGCTGATGAGTTAATGGGTGTTTTTAACCGTAGCTGAAGAGTAGTGTTGATATTTATAACCATAACTGATGAGTAGTGAATGTTTTTATTTATAATAGTTGATGGGTAGTGGATATTTTTCCTGTAAGCGTATGACTATTGGATGCTTTTATGTAACTGTATCTGATGGGTAGCGAATATTTCAATAAAAAAAAAAAACAGTTGATGATTGCAAAGAATTATTTTTTGTTAATGTTTAGCATGATGAGTAGTGGAGGTGTCTTTCAAACCATAGCATAATGGACAGTGGGTATTTTTAACATGGTAGGATATAGATATACATTAAATTTCACAAGATACAGTGTATATGTATTACAGGAACTTTTTAGAGCGTTTTAAATTATAAAACTGTAATTTGGCCTGCATAGTTACGAATAACATTCACGGAGAAAATACTGTTCGATTTTGAAGTGTTAATATTCCAGTTAGTTCTTAGTTCGAATTTTGTTTTACATAAATTGAGTGTATTATTATTATTTATCTATTTCTAACTTTTTGTCACATATTAATTCTTAGTTGAATCATTATTTTCATGTCAGTCTTTAATGTGTTAGATTGTGTTATTTTCATGATAAACTGATTTCCATGAAAAGTTTTATGTAGATCTGACTTTTAATGGGAGTATTGACTTGACTTGGTCTCCCTTACTTTTCTGGAGCTTTTTTGAAGTATTTTCCATCAACAAACCAAAAGGGAAGCAGATGCTTTGTTTCTACCATCCCGAATGTCCAAGTGGAGGCATCACTGGCATTGGCTGCAGCATATAAACTATGGGCAGACCAGGATAGCTTTGCCCAGTACTTTAGCAGGATGTGTGGGTGGTTAATTAACCCTCAGCTGACTTGAGTTTGACATGGTCGAGGAGCCTCAGTAGAACCATCCATTTTAGTATTGCCACAGTAGCTGTCACTGCAGGTTTCTTCCCCTCTAGCGACTGGCTTTAAGTTACCATTTCCTACCTGGTCATGATGGAAACTGTCTTGATTAGAGTGAGAATATCCCTCACTCCCACGTGGTGCCTCTGACCTCACTGGGTAGTCCGTCGATGAACTTATCCATGAATATGTCTTCATAATCTGCTGCAGCCATTGCAGGGTAAACTTTACCATGCAGACATCCGGATATTCTAAGCCTTAAATGTCATTTGAGGGATTGCTCTATTATTAAATGGGTTGGATCAGCAGTACAACCCAGCCATATATGTGCCAATCTTCTCGTTTCACCTCATCTGATTGATCAATGCAATTCAGGGTTGAATGATCTATGCTCAGGATCGTATGTTGGACTGTCTTCTCTTGAATCCAGCTGTGCAAAGTAGTTATATTCCTGAAACACTTAAGAAAATTATCTAGATCTTCCTTTGCCATATCTTTCAACATTGTGGCAAAATCTGTTTTGCTTCCCTCACAGGGATCTGTGATGTTGGCCAAGACTTTTCCCTTGTGAAATCTCAGCCAATGCCTGGTCAAGATGTCTACAATGTCCTGGGTATGAGTAAGTAGACTTACCCAGGGACCCTGACACTCAGACAAGTAGTTGGTCCACGGTCCATGACAATGAGCAACATGTTACTCTTAATAGCTCACCCTGAAACTCTGCATAATTCCAGGTTTCATTGTAATCCGTGCATATCCTAGCAGGATATCTTTGGGCTCTGGGAGTCTCATGACTATCTATACCTTACAGTTTTGTCCCATCGATTCTCGCCACCTTTCCTGTTGAGGCCAATCACTAGTGGTACATTTAATCCTTCTCAGGTGGTGGTTGGTCTTTACCAGAGCTGGGGTTGTGTTACCCTGGCTGACAATGGCCTTAGAATCCTGTAGGAACCACCACGCCTGGTCTCGCACTCACCAGGCAGCATTCTACCTCTATGAACTGGTCATCTTTACTTCCCTTGTGCTGAGATCAATCTTTAAGGGGAATGTCCTATCTCTTGTTCTGGGTACATCAAAGGTTGGTAGATCTTCCAGAGTCAGTGGTTGCAGAGAGATCAATGTCAGAGGCCTTTGCAGCATTGGTAAAAGTTCTGTGTCTGGGAGCTTAAAAAGCCAATATCCATGACTGGCACAGCACAGATAGCACTTTGTGTAGTTTTTTGCTTAACAGCAAACACAAAATAAAGAGGAGAAGATTTTCTCTAGACTCGACACCTCTTCCTTAGAATCATCTCTCTCTCTAGTAGTAAATTCTCCCTCTCAGTTCTAAGTACTACTACTTACAGAAACTTCAGTTCATTAACTAAGAAGCATTCGTTTAAACTTTTTACTCAAGAGTTAAAGTAAGGGTAATATACACGTTAGCAAAAACAGAAAACTTTGGAATGAAATCCTGTGGTTGCAGCACCAACTTTGCTCCTTCCTGCATACTCTCTTGTATTCACAGGTTAAACTGATTTCCACAAAAAAAGTGTTAGGTAAGTCCTCTTTATAACTGGAGGATCGACAAGATAAACTACAAAGTACATCTGAATTTAACTGCTAACTGAATTTTAAGCTAAGAAGTAAAGGTGCTGGAAACGATGTGTAACATAAAGTGAAAACAATTTTTATTTGTTCTCTAGACAAAACACAATATGCATACTTACATTCGGACATGTTGAACTCGTAACCTGATTAACGGATTTCTCTCTCTCAGGATATCTTCCCATCAACCAACTCACTCACTTAAGATCTTGTGTAGTATCTTTAAATCTAATTTATCTTATTAATGGGAAAGTCGAGTTTGCCCACAGTGACTAGCACTATCCACGAAATGGAGGTTGTAATCTTTAGATACAATCTGCTCCACCAGTGAAGTACATTACTGTCATTGACCTCCATGCAAAATGTCAAAATTTAGGCAGTAACCTCCAGATGAAGAGCAGGTATTATTTTAATAAACAATAAAGGGACAAATGCAACTAGAACCACATGGAGTATATGTTATGCAAAAATTACACAGACTTTTGAAAATTTACAGTAAAATGAGATGGTACAAAATGTATGTCATGCCTGCACGCCACAATATCACTTCCTATTGATGTAACAGACTCTGTTTATCTTTGAACTTGAAAGAGTCATTTTGTTTATCTTGATAGGTAACAAATTTTAAATTTCACAAAAACGATCAACCACATGATAATTTAATGGAAATTGTTAAAAGAAAGTTTGTCAGTAATGAAAGCTAATTTAAATATCCAAAATAAGAATTTGAAGGTTTTGTTTATTAGAAGCTCTCAATGTGAGCTCAGTTTTCAACAAAACATGTTTATTTATAAAAAAACGAGGACCACTTTTTAATAATTTGAAATGGAAAAAGAATTCATTATTATTGTTGTTGTTAATCTATACTTAAAGCTACTTTGAAATGAATTATCGAAGGAAGGTTTTGCAACATCACTTTTATCTTCATAAAGTAGTTAATATTTACTTAGTCCTTCTTAAGATGAATTCATATGGAAGGAAATTTTTTCTTAGTTTAATCATTGTTGACTATTAATGAGGTTTGTAATTTATCAAGGATAATTAAAAGTCTTGGATCTTAATTTTATTTACTACTAATTGAAAGCATGATAAACTAAAAAAAAATACGTTCCTACTTTTTATTTCTTTTTTGCCTAATAAATCTTTAGTAAGATTCGTTTTATGATCAGATTATTTAAGAAATATGTAGCATAGATAAGGTCGTAAATATCGTCATATTTTGCTGTGGATTTGGGCGTGGCTTAAGATCGTTAGATTAAGGTCAGAGACGTGATACCGCAGTGGTACAACGGTACGTCTGCGACCTTGCAACGCTAGAAATCGGGTTTCGATTCCCCGTGGTGGGCAGAGCACAAATATCCCGTTGTGTAGCTTTGTGCTTAACTTCAAACAAACAAATCAACTGAGAGTGTGGTAAAAATCATAAAGGTCAATTGTGCTATTTAGTTCAAAGAGCTAAACAAAGCCTTTGTGGTGACAGGTGATGCTGGATGGATGCACTTTTTTCTAGTTAGTAGTACCAAGTTGGGGATAGCTGTGCCTAAGCACTATTGGGTCAAAACTGTGTCTATTTGACCCATGACCTTGACCCCGAGTCAACGAGTCGCAAACTTTGAAATGTTCACGTTACAGAGATCACATCGGCTTGTCCTCTGACGTAAAATCCGTCAAATAACAAGTCAGACTTATAACGTTAAAAATCAGGTTTCAATACCTGTTGTGGCCAGAGCATTGTATATATTTGCGCTTAACAACAAATTAACGAAATCAATTGCCCGAGGTAATGTTTAATACCTTCATTTTTAATTTTTCGTAATTACTTACAATAGATCAAGCCCAGGCTCGTCTTACAAGTAGTTGTTGTGCTCTCTGGCAATAGATCAAGCCCAGGCTCGTCTTACAAGTAGTTGTGCTATCTGGCAATAGATCAAGCTCAGGGACGTCTCACCATTAGCTGTTGTGCTCTCTGTCAATAGATCAAGCCCAGGCACGTCTCTCCATTAGCTGTTGGGCTCTCTATCAATAGATCAAGCCCAGGCACGTCTCTCCATTAGCTGTTGGGCTCTCTATCAATAGATCAAGCCCAGGCTCGTCTCACAAGTAGTTGTTGTGCTCTCTGGCAATAGATCAAGCCCAGGTACGTCTCACCATTAACTGTTGTGCTCTCTGGCAATATAACCCGCTTGACCAATCAGAATCATGAATTATCTTTGAGGTCTCTAGATTTCATGAAAGGGTCCTCCCTGATTCGTTGATTTGAATACCCAGTGAAACAGGTAAAACACCCATACACATAACATTTTTGTGTTGTATTTTTCTATGAATTACTTATGACATACGCATACATAACCTAGTATTTTCAGGAGTCACCCATGAGTATTTGTATTTTTAGTGTATATACTATTTAATGTGTGCTACATTGTTGGTCGACTTTTCGTCTCAGTAAACGATTCAGTCAATTTTGTTTTATTTTTAAAACTGTTTGAACACTTCCAGCTTATTATATCCATCCTCATACAATAATGTTAGTTTGACTTCTATGACCAATTTCTGAACGAGGTCATGTTTGAGGTACTGAAAGAATGTTAGTTTTAGACATTCTCTATAAACTGATTTTTGATACTCGACACAAATTATTCGTTTACAAAGAGTTTAGATACCAGTTCGTCGATATTTGTTATTGCTTATTAATTTTGCATTGCATTTCTTATTTTGAGAGCTTTCACTTCATGAACATTGTCAAAGGTATCTAATTTAGTGGAATTATTTTTACTCTCCGTGTCCTACTCAGTGGTTGTTTTTTTTTTTTCTTTCATGTATTATTTTATGCCTTTAACAATTACATTTTTGCGTGAACGTTGAAATTTCACATGAGCAATTTAGTTATTCAGCACTAGTAAGAGCTACGCTAATCATATTCACGAGTTGTTCATGACTAGTTTTTAGTTACTCAATATATATATATATATATAAAGCATGATTACTTACCGAAGAGCAACTCGTAAGTAGTGGAGGGTATATTTCTCACTAATAAAACTCTAAAAAATTATAATCAGTCAAAGCTGAACAATAAAATGCTTAACTAACTCTAAAGCCTTCCACCATAGTTCGCGATTAGTTGATCCCATAGGTCAGGTCAAAGGTCATACAGGCCTAGCCTTTGACCGCTACTAACTAATTTTCTGTAACTTTGACCTGGTCGTTTATCCCACATGTATTTGCCATTTAGTTGACAATATTAATATTCTATTTTCACGTGTGATATGTGTATATGTATATATATTTTAGGTCGTAAAGAAATTGATGTCGCGTTTTGGAACACTTTCGTTAACCACCCCCCAATAACATACATCACATATCATAGTTAAACGAACCCCATTAAACGTCACGTTAGTGTAGCCTGCATAATGTGTAAAGTTTAGTATACTCTAATCCCTTATAGTGATGACACACGACGAGACACACATTCGGCATGTAATGTTGTTTGAATACAAGAAAGGAAACAACGCTTCTGTCGCCATAAAGAATATCAAAGAAGTTTATAGAAATGTTTTGAACGTTCGTAAGTGTCGACGATGGTTCAGCAAATTTCGTTCAGGTGACTTTAGCTTAAAAAACTGTGATGGCCAGGGCCGACATGTTGTGATTGATACTGATGTTCTGAAAACGTTTGTTGAGTCTAACCCAACGCAACACACTCCTGAAATTGCATGTCTCTCATGAAACAATACGTAAACATATAAGGAATATGCGAAAACTAGAAGGTGTTTGGTGCCTCATAAACTCTCAGGTGATCATTATTTCCAACGTGTGAACGTTGCTTCGTCTCTTCTGGCGCGTTAACCATTTTTGGACAGAATTGTCACCGGTGATGAAAAATGGACTCTCTATGCCAGCGTTTCCCAAACTATGTTCCGCGGAACACTGGTATTCCGTCCGAGATTTATAAATGCTCCGTGAGAAAAATCATGATTTTAAATTTTAATGAAATATTTAACACTTTTTGCACGATCATAACTTATTATGAAATATTTTCCTATATATTAGAATTAGATAATATCGATTTCACATTGAAGAATAATTATAGAAAATGCAATATCTTTTCTACATAATATCTTAGTGAAGAGGTTTGTACCTAAAACATATTATAAGCGTAAAAATGTAAAAGTTCATTAATATGTAATTTGATTAAATAAATAAATGAATAATATACAAATCTAGTAGGCGCTGCGTGCGCAACATACCCTCTACACCGATATTTCACGTGTCTAGTGTTCCATAAGCTTTTTCTCAGCTGAAAAATGTTCCGTGGCTAAAAAAGTTT
>NW_013670186.1:9427-21419 GCF_000517525.1 Limulus polyphemus
AAAGGTATTCTTCTGCACCACGACAATGTACGCCCACATGTGTCACATTTGACGCAACACAAGATTATGGAGTTGGGTTGGGAAGTTTAAAGCCAAGTAATTTCCTTAATCAGGGCATTAACAATTTGATTGTAAGATGTAAAAGCATCAGCGATAAGAATGGGGACAATTTCATTTAATAAATATTTTGTTATATATGTAAGTTGTTCGGGTTTTTTCATCTAAAAAAAAAGCGACATTAATTTCTTAACTACCTAATATAGTGTTATCAAAACGATAAATGGAAGTTCAAAGTTTCATGATAGATTGCTAGTGTAAAGATCATGATAAGCAATTTTGTTTCTGCTTGAATTTCAAATATTATTAGTCCTCTGGAAAAAGTAATTTAATATTCATTTGAAATTGCTTTAATGCGTACCAAACTTCTTAAACTATGAAATTAAATTATGAAATATTTATATAATGATTGATTAAATTATGTCGAATTTTCAAATGGGTTTTTATGGTTGCCTTGCATTTTGTTAACAGGTATGCCAAGTTTTGTTTTATTTTCTTGTTATACAAGTATTTCCTACAAATTAACCACAATCTTCAGTTCTGATACTCATTGTATAATGATAAGTTTAAATATAATACATATATATATATATATATTACTTTAGTTTCATAGGATTCAAAATCCCGTAGTTTCTGTACTTAATTAACAATATTTAGATAAATATTCTACATGCAAGTACCAGGCATAACAATTCTAGAAAAGTTCTGTGGGTAGTGTTGCAAATAGATGGCCATCGCAGCCGCAAGAAAAATTATTGAAAATCAAAATAAATTACATTACGTTTACTAAAGTAAACCGAATGGTCATACAAAGTTATAATAAAATCGTGTGATTAACTATAAGTAAGTTTTATTACAAATGTATCGTGCGTTCGTCCACAAAAAAACTCTTCGGCCTCTTAAACTGCATCGTTTATTATATTTCCCAACATGTAAACTGAACTGAATACATCAGGCTAGTATCTTAACCATAAGATTTGTCATAATTACTAGAAACGTGTGGATATTATACATTGGTATGCTTAAACGATTTTCAGTATTCATTTGTCATCATTTAGTGCTGTTAGTAGAGTGAAAAAAATACATGAAATATTTAATTTGTATTGTTCTGAAAGAGAAAACCACTGGGTATATTTCAGTGGGGCAGGCAATGTTCTTTTGATATTAAAATACAACAATCTACTACGCTCGTATTGTCTGAAATTTGTTGAAAGACCATGAAAGAGACTCACGCCACCTTTCTTGTCCAGCACATTAACTGATTATTACCAATGTGATTGAGCATATTTAGTTAATGCACTTGTTACTTTAATCCCCTGTCAACATATGTAGACCAGTTTCACACAGTATTCCTTGAAGAATAAAATACAATCCAACAAGACACCCTCGAGGATTTTGTGGAGTCTGTCATGCCGAATATATCGTGATGTTTGTTGTTAAACGCAAAGCACAGAATGGGCTATTAATATTGTGCCCACCGTGGGTATCGAACTACATTTTTAGCGTTATAAGCCCTCAGACTTACCAGTGAGCCACTGGAGGGCTTACCATGATGGAAGATGGTTCAACCAAATATTTAACTCTAGTTACTCAAGATTTAGTCGTGACAGAAATATGAAATTAATTTTGCATAATTTGGATAAAGCCTGACAACCTTGGCAGTACTGCTGCACGTTTTCATTTATATATTTGCTAATATAGTGAAAAATTTCAAGCTTATTTCTTTTATGCATTGTCTTAATACAAATCGCTGTAAAGAGTAAAGAATGATTTATTGTTAGAAAAGCTACTGACCCTCCATGGTGTCAATTCAATAAGTGCCCCCCAGTGGCACAGCTGTATGTAGGTTTTGATACCCGTGGTGGGCAGAGCACAGACAGCCCATAGCTTTGTGCTTAATTACAAACAAACAATTCAATAAAAGAGAAAAATACTTCATTGGAAGAATAACTCCTTGCGTATAATGTGATTCAAATATGCTGTCAACTGGATGAAATTATACTATTGTAGGCTATGTTTTTAATCTAGAGGTTGTATTCTTTTTTTCTTTTGCTAAAATAAATTTTCACATCACATGATGGTTCGACTTATTACTGAGTAGTGACTTTGTTAGTCAGTTTTGTGTTTACTTTAGTTTTGTGATTATTGAGTTTGTATTCCAAGGGTGTACTAGAGATACAAGAAAGAGTTGTAAGAATGAGAAAAGATTAACAAGTTAGTTTTGTAAGGATCTAATTTGAAATTAGGACTCTAAACGGACTCAGAGAATTTATAGTAAAATATATAAAACAATTTTATTATCAATAAGTGGACTGAATTTTGCTTTATTGAGTAATCCCAAAGAGCCCTCCCCAAAACAGAAAACGTTACAACACTGCTGTTAGGAGTGAAATTATTTTTATCAAAATAAAATAGTCCAGATTGAACTCCAAGATGTCCCGTCAGATTGAAAAGTTGATGAAAATGAGGAAATAATGAAAACAAAAGAAAGAGACAAAATTAAGATAAAATCCAGAAGAAAGTTGCAGAAAATTAAAAGAAGACCCAGAAAAAAGACAAAGTTAAAAGAAGACCACTACAAGAGAGATAGGAAGTTAAGAGAGGAATTGAAAAAATAAGACATAAACTTTACAGAAGAATTGTGAACAAAAATATATTTGGTTGAAGACAAGTAAAGAAACCAAAGCAAATATCCATATTGAATTTGAGGAAGTCATAATAGATGCATAGAAGTATTGTAATATCACACATCTCCGAATATGCTTAAGAATTTCATACACAAACACTAGCTAGGCTATATAGAATAAAAGAATTATTCTGCTTAACAACTATTATCACTATTTTTTTTTTGCCACCTGTGACTACAGGACCTTTCTGTACTACTCAACCACACATCTAATTCATCAAGTTATGGAATTTAGCAGGCCAGTTTAACAACATTACCCAATTAATAAGAAACCAAAAATCATGATGGAAAGTGCCCTGGGAGGCATATCAGGCTGAGTTTGAAATAGCTTACAAGATGAAAGAAGGTTGGGGTATTGAACAGTAAGCTATTTACCATCTACACATTTAAAAGGATCAGCTTTAACAACATTAAGCAATCTTCCAGCAGACAGAAATAATAACTACCAGATATTAGTGACAATCATATCAAGCAGATTTGGGGTTCTAAGTCAAAAGGGAATTTCTAAGTCAAAGTTTAGGAGCATGGAAAGGAAGAATAATGAGATCTTGGCCAAACCTTTTCAACGTGTGGAAAGACTTATGTGATTAACGTGAAACGATGTATTTATTGGGACATGACAAATTCACAGATGCAATAGTACATAAGGATATGTAAATTATGCTAAAGTAAAATAGGTGTATATCTTTAAGTGAAGCTATTCAGTTGGCTATGATATTTAATTAACTCAAGTTGCAGATATACAACTAAAGGCAGCATACACGAATAACTGATTAAGTTTTGGTGGATTGCTAATTGTAAACAGGCATTCAACAACTAAAGATTCACTCAATACGTGCAGATGCTAATAATTTTGCAGTGGGAACAGCGTTATCACAAATACGTCACGTGATTCTGTACTATAGCAAGGCAATGAATACTGCAAAGAAGAGATATTGTACAACTTAGAGATGGTACTGTGTTATTCAAGCCCTGTGTTAATTACATCACTACTAATATGGACAAATGTTACATTTTTCAAAAAGATCATGCAACAATGAAGTGGCTAATGAATTTATGCAGTCCAGAATGCCAGAAAGCATGATGACTCCAGAAATTTAAGGAATACGGCTTTAACTTAGAAAGAGCCATAGAAATACTTGTGAAGAGACCTTGTATTACCCAAAGTAAATACTTTGAAAAGAGGAAATCAAAAGATAATAAAAACAAGCAGCCTTAACTGCATTACAACAGAATCCAAGTGAGACATCTTCAGATGATGAGTTACTGTCGTCTATTACTCAACTGAAAAATGCTCAGGCAAAATACAGTGCCAATTTCAATACTTCAATCACACAGAAATCCACAGGTGCTGCATTCGGTGTCCTGACCAGTATGCCTTTGTATATAATAGCATGGATACCTATTTCATTATTTACCTGTTTGGTGTATTTGACAGTTGAACAGATATGTCATGGAAGCAACTTGTGTATATGCGGCTTTTTTTCCAGCTAGAGGTCATTCTTGATTATGTGTTTTCCTATTGCCTGAAACACGTGAGCAGTTTTAGTCACTGACATTTGGGTTAGTGAATTCTCACCTGTTTCAATACACTACGTTTTGGATATTATGGCTGGAGTACGATTTGTTGAAGGCCTCTTTCTGGTTTGTTCGTATTTCCCCAAGTTGATCCATGTTCCTTTGTTTTCTAACATTATTAAGTACAAGGAATATCCACTTCTTGGGAATTCAAAATACCCAACCTGAACACGTCATTATGACCTGATGTATGAATATTTTGCCTTTGAAAGGGTTGTTACATATATTTCCTAAAAGTGATAAATTTTTGTGGCATCACATTACCAATGATACGCTAAACAATATCAACATGTTGTTCTGATGCACGATTTATATCAGCTGTGATTGTCACGTGACTTACTGATATGCATATTAAAATTCATTTTAATATAACGTACTAAACTCTATATCAGTATTAAGCCAATTATACTGTGTATCTGGAATGGTGCAGAACAACAGTTTGTTAAATAGTGGCTCAAAACAGCCAAAAAGACAAAGATATGCTAGCACATTGTGATTTAGTAATGTACGAGTCAGCTTGTATGTCAAGGATGGAAAGATACCATCAAAAGAAAATATGACTTCCGTTAGTACTCCTACAGTTAGTAAAATCAGAAGCACTCCATTACCCCCACAACTCACCAGTAGCTGAAGTGTTAAGTGTTAAGAAGACTCGAAAGGACAAGAGGATACTTCTACAGGGTTGGATGTTCAAAATATGTAGAAAATTGGTGTAAATTGCACAAATTTTATTGTGAGCAAAAAAGGTCCATAAAGGAAAAAATATGTGCAATTGCAGCATTACTGTGTTGGAGCACCACATGAGAGTTGTTGCCAGTGTATTTAGTCCTCTGTAATATAGCATCAGTGGGAATGAGAAAATCTTATGTCACCAAAGGCCAGAAGATATGTTGTTCGTAATCAGGAGGCAAAAAATCTAAAAACAAACATCGTCAATGAATTTGTTTCAAGAACTGGAGTGCCTATGGAACATTCCTTAGACCGGATATGAAAATATGAATCAAATGCTTGAAATAACGATAACTAGGAACCACGGCCCTTCATTCTTAATTTTGGAATGTTATATTATTCAAATTCCTTAGTAATGGCATACGAGTGATAAAATATATAAAAAGAAGTATACATATTGGCATACATTAGAATACAAATTTGAATATTCTTGAATTTTTCACCTATATAAGCCTATGCCGAATTTGATTGTAACATTTAAAATTGGTATTACTAAGTGTATAGACAACTTTCCTTGAACTCGCTCTGCACTATCAGCTGTAGGGGTGTTATAACTGTGGCGGCAATTGGTTTGTTGTGAATTTCGCCCAAAGCTACACGAGGGCTATCGGCGCTAGCTGTCCCTAATTTAGTAGTGAAAGACTAGAAGAAAAGTAGCTAGTCATCACCACCCACCGCCAACTATTGGGCTACTCTTTTAACTAACGAATAGTGGGACTGACAGTCACATTATAACGCCTCCACGTCTGAAAGGGTGAGCATGTTTGATGGAACGATGATTCGAACCCGCGACCCGCAGATTGCGAGTCGAGCACCTTAACCACCTGAAGTGACAGTAAACTCTGCTTATTTGTAGCCGTGTAGATGGCAGGTGCTGTTCAGTGGGTGCCCTCTTTTAGGTCAGTAGTTCTCAACTAGGAATAACTGTGACTGTAAATTCGGGATATTGTGATCTGGTCGTTTAGCCCATATGTCACATAACTCTGGACTCGTAGGGAAAATAGACATTATATTATTAAAGTTAAACAAACACATTTGTAATGTCAGTTGTACATATTTCAGTAAAGAAAATACCCTGATGGCACAGTATACCAAAAATTGGTATGTGTACGGCTGTTAATGGTATGCAAATTGAAAAATAAATAAATTAAGAATACATTGTGTATTTTGACCTATGGGTCCAGACATCTGCGACAACCTGCACAATACTTCTACAAAAATGTTAAATATGATAATGAAGTTCTTATTATTTATGGTTTTTGTATGATTTGTCAATATGCTTGTAGATATCAAAGTCAATGAGATTTTTAAGTGCACTCGGTTTTTTCAAAGCTAAGTAGCATTATTTTGTCATAGAATATTAAAGTTTATATTTGTAAGTATATTTCATGATCAGGCTAGCACTACTATTATGTGTCTTGTGTTGTTCGGAGGACAAATCTGATTGTGGTAGTATCTGTACAGTTAAACATATGTTTTCGGATCGCATAATCAGCTATGTAGTTGTACGTATTTAATATATTAGGGAGTGCACTTAAACTTACAGCGAATGAAATTAATATAAGATATTCTCTAAAGACCCTGTTTTCTGTCCATGAATTGTACTCAAGTTGTTGAGCTGTATCTCGTTTAAAGCAATAAATTTGAGGCTTTTCGAATTCTTCATATGCAACACAATGGCCAATCAAATGATATATTGGGTCTTTCCTTATTTTTTTAATATTTACAAATATCAAAATACAAATACACATAATAAAGCCAATTTTTTAATACACTCCAATTACAGTTAGCACAAGCATCGGCAGAAAAACAATGCATTATACCTCGTAATGGAAAAATATGATCAGATTACATGTCTAATGTAGGATTCAGCATTGTGGGTTCAGAAATCATTCGTTATTTTTAATTATGTTGTTGCTATACAAAAGAATTGTAACTCATGCAGGTCAAAAACGGAGGCAGTAGTTTTATATCAGACAATTTACCTTTTTTTCTTCATTTCCATTGTTTAAATATTTAAAACAACAGCACCATTATCTTGTAATCAATTAAGTATCAGATTATTTTGTTCACAAAATGACCACAAGTTATAGCTCTGAAAAGCATGTTATTTTCTTCAAAGCTGTGATATCATATTGAAATGCTTACAGTATAGGAAATTCAAGTATATATATGAATATATATATATATATATATATATATAACAATTCTATTATTTTATTATTAACACGTTTCAGTAAAAAAAATGCTCAAATATTCTATGGTAGAATAAGACACTAAATAATATTTTCATTCGTATATGTATGACAATTTATAATTTAGATCTCTTATAATTCGTTTTACCTTTTGACAGTGAAGATGGCCACATTGACAGGAAACCAGTAAACAAGCTGCATGGCCTGATATCTGTGGGTTTCCTACCGTTCACCGTCTACAACGGAGTGGATTTCTTTCTCAGAACATTGTCGTCTTTTAATCTTCATATGCATACAATATAGTTGTCAAAATATTGGTTAGCAATCAATTCGTATTATTCCATTATTGTAAAGTCGTTTAACATATCTATAAGCAGTGTTTATTCAGAGACAGTCAGAAACTTTGCTGACTTAGTTATATATTCAAATACATTCCAGGAAAATTAAACGTAATATGTAAATTCAAGTTCTGTAGGAAGCGTCTCCTACATCTGTGAATGTGTGTCGTAAATAAATTCTCCTTGTTGCTTAAATAAGATTAATCTGTAGCTTCCACACTCTTGGTTTACTAAAAAGACATTTTGATTGGTCTTTTATTGCGGGATTTTAAAAAATTCCAAAATGAACTTAAGTGTTGTCCAACTCGCTTGTTTACCAAACGACATTTCGTATAACCGATTTTTGTCGTGATTGTTAAATAATGTTAAGAGAGGGTACCGGGCAGCAATGCATAACGGTTGACATTAAAATTACTTTGGACTATGCATACTGATCCATGTTGGTCAGTATAACTAGCTAACAGTATTTGATTGAGTTATGATAAGTATTGAGAGTATGCTGGATATACACCCATATCTTACCACTTTTTTTAGCTCGTGTTGTCCCAAGCACATAACAAGTAGACACAATTAGTTACATCAAAAGTATATAGGCTATCCTCCAAGCTCTAAAGATATATGTGAGAAGTTATTACAAGTGCTTTTGTCATGTACAGTTGACTATTTTGTTATACGCTGTTATCGTTTAACCCATGAAATGTGGTTGGGTCCAAACCTTGCTTGAAAGTGGCCAAGTTTCACAACAATAGAGATTATGTTCTTTGAAATATTGCAGAAATATATTGTGTCATAAACACCTTCACAATACAAAAGGACACATTAACTCCTTGAGTACAAGTTTTAGTTTCACTGATCAGAAAAACGAATTTCAAATGTAGTACATTCGACAAGAACACGTCGTACGAAATATGAAGAAGTCAGCCAGAGATTTGCTTTATAACGTTACTTGCACCTTGTTTCTAAAAATTAAATCTTTGTTGTGAGAATTTTGTTAAAGCCAAATGATAATTTAGTTGTATTAGTGTTAATAATCATGTGGTGTTACTACAGCGCATCTTTAAAACAATTGTATGTTATAAAATAACACCTTTCTTATCTATAAAAACCGAGAATTTGTTTTATGCTTGTTTCATTTGTATAATATTATATTTATAGCAAAATAAACGAATTTTACCACGTAACACACACGGGATGAAATATTTTAGAACAATGGTTGTTTGTATTAATGACAAAAGCTATTTTGAATAACTGACCAGAGGGAAGGCAGCCAATGAACGGCACCGTGCCATTCATACTAAGGGAATGACTGCCACTCTTATAATGCACCCAGAGCTTAATTAAAGTACGGGAAAATATTTCTGATATTATACGGATTCGAACCCTGTTGGTCATCCCCCGCAATTCACTCTACCACGGAACCAATCCATGGTCCAAAACAATCAACACAAAGCTGAAGGAGGAACGTTTTAATATTATGTTTATTTTATGCTCTAGACCTAGAGTTTCAGTTTAAATTGTAATAAAGGACTTAAGATAAAAAGTGGAAATAAAACGTCACAAATAAAATAGTATGAAATATATATAAAATAAAACTGAGGTAAGTGATAATTTTCTTGAATTATCCTAGATGGAAACTTTAGTAATCAACTCCAACGATGTATTGACATATATATGTATTACTTATTCCTGATGATGACAAAATCTTGTCGAAACGTTGTACATTTGCTGTTATGTTAAACTTATATTAAAGTTTTTCTTCATTACCCATTCAAGCCGTCTCCAGCCATTATTAGTCTCAAAGTGGGTTCCTTATCATCAAAATTACAACAAAGTTAGTAGTGTCCCTAGCTTTTACTAAAACAGATACATTTGTTTATTTTTGAAAAGGATTATACTTCTTATGCCTGTTATGCTTGTTTTACGTTATGATATGTCCAACATTAATCAAGTACAGGGTATATGATGGATTGATTAGGCCTGTCCTACTGGCCTTATTCGGCTCGGCCAATCGGGAAATTTCTCGATCTACCGATGGGCTTATCCGCTATTGTACATAGATGAATATTAACGAAACAAATGGGACGATTCTTTTGATAAAGTGAAAGATTATGGACTTAGAATAAGGCACTGTGTGATTTAACGATCTGAGTAAGCTGCCATATGAAAAGTTGGCAAAAGAAGCGGATTTCAATTTCAAAGAATTGTTCAGGAAAAATTAAATGTGTCGACGAAAATGTCACGCGTGTCAGACCTACGTACTTTACAGGGTAGAAAAGCGGACCCTGTCTCTTGCCGTTCTAGAACAAAAGGGCAGTTGGAAGAATTTGAAATTTATCATAGGAGAATGATTAAAATCAACTACATTGTAGGTTAGTTAGTTAGTTAGTTAGTTTTTAATTATACACAAGGCTACACAAGGGCTATCTGTGCTCTGCCCACCACGGGTATCAAAACGGATATTCTAGCATTGTAAGTCCGCAGACATACCGCTGTGCCACTGGGGGGCTACATTGTAAGAACAACCAATGTGGATCTGAGCGAGAAACGGGCTGAGCCTTGGCTCAGTGATGCTAGAATGTGGACTGAAGATGAGAAACTTGAATTTAGGAAGCTGTTGCAGGCAGGGAAGAACAGAGATAAATGAAGATCCGCGCATAGTCGCCGACCCATAGAATTGGAGGAGATAGCATGATTGATTCTGTTATAATATTTAAGGGTAAAAATCTCGAAGACGTCATAAGGTTAATAGTCAAACTTAAAGGTTGAGTAGACATTTTATTAATGGTTATTTTATTTTTATTATTATTATTATGTATAGATAACTATATTGTGAAGCATCTGAATAATGAATCCTTATTTTTATTATTTTGTTGTTGTAACTTGCCACCAGGAATGTAGTATAGAGTTTTAGTACTTTTCATAGTAGTTTAATATCAATTTAGTCATCAGTCTGCAATGATTATGTGAATATTATTTTTACCATGCTAGACCTGGAGCTGTTGTGCAGTTTCACTTCTTTGGAGAAAAAGACGACAATGTAAAAATACGACGAATCATTGAAGGAGCTTTAAGAAAGGGACAAATTGGCCGGTATCGTGTGGATAGAAATTATATACAGTTTGAACAAGAACCACGTAAGTAAATATTTTATTTACCTTTTTCTTTTTTAGGCCCGGCATGGCCAGGTGGTTAGGGCGCTCGACTCGCAATCTGAGGGTCACGGGCTCGAATCCCCGTCACACCAAACATGCTCGCCCTTTCAGCCGTGGGGGCGTTATAATGTGACGGTCAATCCCACTATTCGTTGGTCAAAGAGTTGGCGGTGAGTGGTGATGACTAGCTGCCTTCCCTCTAGTCTTACGCTGCTAAATTAGGAATGGCTAGCGCAGATAGCCCTCGTGTAGCTTTGCGCGAAATTCAAAACAAACAATCCTCTTTTTTTAATTATATATTTAAACTTTGCATGTACATTTACAGGTGTACAATTTTATATAAGAACACATCATTAATACTTTTAGCTTTATTTGTATGTGATGTATACCGTACGTACTTTTATATTGTGTTTTAGTTTTTACAACATCTTAACTGGTTAAATGTATTGCTATATACATGGTGATGCTGAAGATAATCTCATATTTGAAATGATTCCACTTTAAAAATTATTTGTTCTAAGGTAAAACAGAGTCACAAGTTTTAATTATTTAATCAGGAAAGCTGCTTGGCCATGGTGCAGAGTGTTTCACAGACTATCAGTATCACAAAAACTATTGAAATAAATTTGAATGTAATATCTGTCATTTTCATTTTCTGAATTAATATATCAAGGCTTGTACCTAAATGAAACTGATTCAAGCATCATTTATTATGGACAATGCTCATCGATCTTTTAGACAGCCAACACACCCACACACACATTCCTATTCAAAATCTTTAACCTTGTTTTCTATTATTGCTGAAAGAAAAAAAAAAAGAAAGGAGAGAAATAAAAGCAGTGCCACTTTGTGAGAAAAGAGAGATTTAGGTGTGCAGTTCAACATGGTCCTGATAAATCTTGTACCCTTTCCAGATATTTATGATTAACATTTATGATTTTCTAGTGCTTCTAGGGCAAATGGTTTAAAGATATATATTTTTAGATATGGAGGTTTCTTTATCATCATCCTGCATAATAAATGGTGGATGCTAAACGATATTAAATTTTCCTTGCCTTGAAGTGCCCTTGCAAATTAAACTTCAGGTATTATTTTTTTAGTGTTATTTAATTAGCAATGTGCTTGGATGATTTAATGGTAGTCTTGCCCCCCCCCTCACTCTTTAACTGGTAAAATTACTGTTACGTCTCTGTTCATTTTCCGTAACTTCGTTCCGACGAAACTTTAGCGACACAAGTCCTTGCTTAAATAAAACTG
>NW_013670186.1:22304-23126 GCF_000517525.1 Limulus polyphemus
GAGAAAGAATAAACTAATTTTAATTATGAATGAACTTGTATAGCTGAAGTTTCTCGGAAAGAATTTCTACGGGAAATTAACAAACAAGCAAATACGTAACACTTTAATCATGAAGTTATAAAATGAGACAGTCAATATAAATCAGAATATTATTCTCAAAACATGATGTTTTATAGAATTTACTTCTTTCTCAAAAACGTAAAAATTTAAAAGAAACCTTGTCAGATTAAAGTGATATTATGAACACACATTGCGCTAAATCTTAGGCGTTTTCCTAGTGTTTAGTTAATCACAAATTGTGTACCTGTAAAAATATTTGTGCAGTTGAAGATTAACGTATATAAGCAAGTTCAAGTGGAAAAATATAAAAAAAAAACATTTAAAACTATAAAATTCCATTCCAGAGCTGATAAATAAATGTATTTACTAGAATATTCTTCATTTCTTGAATAATTTGTTACTGAGTCTGTATATATGAGGTGAAATAAGGCAGCATGTATTAAAAAATGATGAAGTTAAAATATAATTGTGCAGTTGAAAAAAGCCCCCCAGTGGCACAGCGGTATGTTTGCGCACTTACAACGCTAGAAACCGGGTTTCGATACCCGTGGTGGGCAGAACACAGATAGCCCTTGTGTAGCTTTGTTCATAATTAAAAACAAACAAACAAATATTTGAAAAAAATCCTTAGGAAAGGCTCTGCTAAAACTGTTTATATCTACATTATCAAAATATAATAGAATGTCAAGAAATTATAAAAGAAAAGCATAAAATATTAGTTGCATATGGAACTTTATATTGCACCATGTTGTCCAAAGTTAT